>NW_026043525.1:0-37502 GCF_023856365.1 Brienomyrus brachyistius
CTCTCCCTTCTCTCCTGCCCTGGTCCCTCCTTTGTTTGCTCCTCCTCCTGTCTTTCCTCCTTTCTCCATTCCTGGTTTCCCGTCGTTCCCTCCCGTCACTCCCGCTCCTTGTGTTCCGCCTGTTCCCTCTGTTTCTCCCTTCCTGATCTGTCTGTCTGCCTTCCCATCCCTTTGTCAGCTCTTGTCGCACGTCTTGTCCCTGGCTTTGTTTTGTGCTTCGGTCCTGTTTCCCGTCGTGCGTAAATTCTGTTCTTGTTTTCCAGGTCCTGTTCTGCCTCGTCCCGTCCGTCGCCCCCTTCCTTGGCGCGCCCGGTGTAGCGCGCCTTTGGGGGGGGGTTCTGTCATGCCCGGCTCGTCCGCTCCTCGTGTGTGCCACGCCCCCTAATTACCCACGTGTGATTTCCTGATCCTGCCCAGTCGTGTCTTGTTTCCTGCTGCCTTGTTCTGTGTATTTAAGTCCTGGTCTCCCCAGTTTGCTTTGTCTGTCATTAATGTCTGATGTTCGTAAGCGTGAGCTGTTTCCCGGTCCCTGTCCTCGTATTAAACTCCCGTTTGCCCCGTATTCCTGCTTCCTGCTTGCCTGCTTGCCCGCACGATCGCCGCTTCACCCGTACCCGATCGTGACAATAACTGCCAGCAGAAAAGGAGAAATCTCATGCAGAAGTTTGCGCAGGAGAATCGGTTGGCAGGCAGGATATCTGCTGGTAAATCATAGGATAAGAATAGGATAGTTCAGAATATTATTTTTAAATTATGCTTTTCTTTTTTCACATCTAACTGAATCAGGGACGGATTACAAACCGGGTTAGCGGGGCCGCTGCCCAGGGGCCCTTGGGGTGCAGGGGGCCCGTGGGCCCCAAGCCCAAAACAATTTGCAACGCTTATCAGCAATGTATTTTCGTTTGTCTATTTTAGAGGGCCTACATTCTTTGATCCTCTGCCTACAAGGTCCCCTGACCCTATAGGGAGGGTGTTTGGCTGCCAAGGGCCCTTGACTTGTGGTGGTTGTGGTGGTGGTGCAGGTGGTGGTGGTGGGGGGGGGGCCTCGCGAACGTTTTACCCAGGGGCCCACACAACCCATAATCCGTCCCTGAACTGAATAGTGTTAACACGTAGATTTTAGCAGTATTTAGAAGACCGACTCTTGGTGTTTGAAAAGAAGCATCAGCCCAGTTATATTTTCTTTGATGAGCCTAGAGATATCTCAAGATTAAATTAAAATGATTGCACATTTATGGTATCATAGGAAAATTGGGTTATAAATCACTTTCCTATTCTACATGTGATTCTGTGTATTGACATTGTTGATCTGCATCTAATCTACTGTAATTAATGTAATTACAGGTGATGCAATATCCCAGCAGTCTGATAATCACCTGCACAATGAGGCAAAAGGCTTGGATTTTATATCCTTCATTCCTTCAGCACCATCCAAAGTTGATGTCTTTTTACATCAAAAAGTTAGTGGGCCTTATCCTGACCTCTGGATGTTCTGCAAGAACTTGCTGCTGCTGTCCTATGGGCAAGCCGAAGTGGAACGAATAGAGGTGGAGACCTGCAACTTATCAGAGGAAACAGTTGTTGCACAGAGGCTTATATGCGACCATGTCAGAGTGTGTGGGGGAGCAACCAAAGCGCCTCTGACCAAAGGTGAAAGATGAGCGAAAAGCAAAAAAGAAAACTTGAGGAACTCAAGAGGAAGAGAGTCTCACTGGAAAGTGTATGTGAGAGTTTACAAAAGGATGCTGAGCACATGGCAGAGGAAGCAGAGAGTGCTGCTGGAACCAAAAGGGCAACATTACTTACCAAGTCCAATACTCTGAGCCGACGAGCGAAGGAGGAGAAAGAGCAGTTGGTGGTCTTAAATGCAGATACTGAAGAATAGGCTACTGAACTGTGACTCCTAACACATCAAGAGTGAATCGGTGGAAACAAAAATATTTAGGTTCTTTGCATTTTTGGAGTATTTTACTTTCTGTGCCTGTTTGTACATTGTTCACAGCCATAATACTTTATAATTACAAGGTAGTTTTATGTTAGAGCTCTTGCTCCAATAAATATGTGCCTTGTAATTAACTAAATTCTAGGCTATTCAGTTTTTTTTGCCCTCGTGATGGTCGTGGGTTGTGAAAAAAGCCTTCTTCTTAGGGGTACCGCTGGGGCCAGCCGGGCGTATGTCGTGGCTTCAGTGAGTACTTATGTTTGTCATGCTGCCTGTGTACTTTATAGCGGCACAACATATTTCTGCAAATTGCATGCGTCAAATTGTCTGTCTCTCTTAAAAAATATGAAGTGTCACCAAAATTTTAAACGGGGAATCAATCTCAATGAAAAATATTCGTCAAGTAACGTTTCTAAAATAATATAGACATACTAATAATTATATATTAATAAATCGGATGAACGATGCATCCCAAATTGTATCCGCTGCGCACTTCTTAATCAGGGCAATCGCATCGTGGAGGTTTCTGCAGACGCCCAAAAAGACTTACTTAAGAAAACTGTTGCATGATAATTTGTACCATTTTCAAGGGTGGGGGGCGTGCAGTAGATGCCCCCTTTATTTTTGTGCTTCTGCCGTTCAAACCGAGCAGCACTGAGTTTGTCATGGCACCTGACGCCAAATCTACTGCTTAGCTGCTACAGACAGAACTATCTTCAAATCACCACTAGGGGGTGTCAATGCTGCAGCTTCGTTCTATGGTTGATCTTTTTCAAAGACAGTTTTTTTTCTCTCTCTCCACATAATCAACTTAACTGATTAGCGTGCTTTCATAGTAATGGTTTTTAATCCGTGTTAATCTTCTGAACAATGACTAGTAAAGGTTCTATGAGGTTGTCCTACTTACTATGGATTTTAAGTTTTTTATCAAGGTGTTAAAACGTACCACAGTTGCCAGTCCTGTGTTTTATGTCTAGCAATTTGTACAGTTTCTTCAGTATAAACACATGCCATGATCTGTGAGAATCTCCTCCAGAACTCTGCATTTCCTCAAGATCTTTTTGTAATATTGCATCATGGCACTGCTCAGAACAACACAGATGGTGCATAACAACACAAGGGAGTACAAGACAACATGGTGCAGAAACAGTGCGATACAAAGCAGGACAAAACTGGATGATACGTGGTCAGTGGTGGATAAAGTGCAGGAACAGCTGTACAGTGCAGCTGCCGTGGAAATGACTATTACAGGGGATGCAAAAGCTGCAGGTTTGAATTGTTTGGCGAATGAAGCTGTTCATGAATCTGCTAGTCAGTGTTTGTGGATGGTGGTCAGAGTCCTGGATTATAGACTGAACCTTGTTACTGTGGCAGTTAAAGTACAGCTGGTCAATGGAGGGCAGTTCAGTGCGAATGATGTTCTTAACAGACTTCGCAATGTACTGCCTTCCTGTCATGTGGCTCCACCATACCATAGTACTACTGTAAGAACTAGGGATGTAACGATACATTCAACTCACCATTTGATACGATTCACGATTCTGAGTTCAATTTTCTCATTTTTTGCAGAATGAGCTGCAGACAAATATATTCAAAAATATTCTTATATTTATCTTTCTGAACTGTTGACACTGTTGTGAACAGTGCAACTGAATTTGAATAAAATACTGTTGAAAAAAATCCCAAATCAAAATAAGTAAATAAAAAAAAATAAATCAAATAAATAAGCTAAGGTTTGCATGTGCAGCTTTTTAGCGTGCTTTGCCCTTTTAATAATCTTCACTCAGCTCACGGTGGTGCCAGTGGACCTGTTTGTGTATGTTATCAGTCTATTACAATGTTTGCATGCAGTTTATGTCTTGTCTGTGCTTTTCTCGCTGTTTCCTCCTCGTTTGTGATTACCGGAAAGCTAATATGCTGCCACACCGCCAATTGAAGATCGGGCGGTGCGTCCATCCATCCATTTTCTGAAACCACTTAATCCCAACTGGGATCGCGGGGGAGACCGGAGCCTATCCCGGGAACAAGGGGCGCAGACAGGAACCAAGCCCAGGCAGTCACCTACACACCGCAGGTCGCACACACTCACACAACTACAGGGCCAATTTAGACTCACCAGTCAACCTATCCTGCATGCTTTTGGACCGTGGGAGGAACCTGGAGTCCCCGGCGAAAACGGGGAGAGCATGCGAACTCCACACAGAAAGGGCCCTGGACCGAAGCCAGCACTAACCACTGTGCCGTCCTCAGTTTCAAATTCATTCATCATCTCGCGTTCGCTCAAAACCAAAAACTGACGTACGATGTCGACGTGATACGCAGTGACATCTGACGTCAAACTCACATTGTGAAATCAAATGTAATATTACACCAGTTTTTCTGTTAAAGTACTGTGAAGTACTCCTACAATAGTGATTCATTTTCCACATCAGCCGGTTTAAATCTTCATGCATTTGCACCGATTTTTAACTGATTTGTGATTCATCATTACATGCCAGGGCCAGCAGCTCTGCATGGCTCGACCCTCATAAACATTCTCCACACATGCTGTTCAGGCAGTGGCCACAGAAATTCCCCCAGTGAACTTTATGCTTTCTGTCGGAGAGTATGCTGTGTTCTGGCCTTAAACCCTGCATACTACTTTGCAGACTTTGATCCTCTTAACAACAATTGGCATTTCTGGTGGCTGAATATCCATCCATCCGTCATCCAACTGCATGCTTAAAAGCTGTGAATAATAGTAATAATTCTTAAAATTGCAACTATCTAGAATTTCAGCCTAGTTACTCAGCTAAATTACTATTTAAACCTAGAATAATTTCTATAAGGGGCGGCATGGTGGTGCAGTGGTTAGCACTGTCGCCTCACACCTCTGGGACCCGGGTTCGTGTCTCCGCCTGGGTCACATGTCTGTGGAGTTTGCATGTTCTCCCCATGTCGTTGTGGGGTTTCCTCTGGGTACTCCGGTTTCCCCCCACAGTCCAAAAACATGCTGGGGCTAATTGGAGTTGCTGAATTGCCCGTAGGTGTGTGTGTGTGAGTGGATGGTGTGTGAGTGTGCCCTGCGATGGGCTGGCCCCCCATCCTGGGTTGTTCCCTGCCTCGTGCCCATTGATTCTGGGATAGGCTCCGGACCCCCCGCGACCCAATAGGATAAGCGGTTTGGAAAATGGATGGATGGATAATTTCTATATGTGTGATAGAATCAAAAAATATTTTGTTTTACATATAAATCTTCACAAGGTGTATTACACATGGTATTCCCCAGACACCGCCACCCCAACAGATGCTTTGTTTGTTAAGACAATAGCTCAGAAAGTGGTTGATCGATCTTTTGCAGCTTTTACCAAGGTTTGTACAAGCCAAAATTAAATTTTGAAACGGATCCCTGCCACACCCTGCCCTCCTGAACCTCCCGTTTCCTCCCTAGTGTGGTATAACGTGCCATGCCTGTTCCGCGTTTGTTTTACCTCTCCTTCCTGCCCTTGTGTTACTCATTTCAGGTGCCTCTAGTTTGCTCCCTGCTTAGCCTTGTATAAATGTGCTTCTCAGTCCTGCCTTTAATGTTGCTGCTGCTGTTTGCCTGTGTGTTCTTCCCTGCTTATGATTCCCCCGTGATCCAGTTGTGATCCAGTTGTCTTCATATCATGTATTCAACTCTACTGCCTCAGTCCAGTATTATCTCTGACCATCATCTTATTGCGTTCAATATTTCCCTTGCTCAAAATATTAGCCCCCCGACTCGCTTCTATATGCCAAACGTACAATCACGTCAAATACAGCAAGTAACTTTATCGATAACCTCCCTGAGCTATCGTTTTCAACCAAACTAATGTCGAATTCTGCTGAACTTGATAGCATTACGGATTATTTAGCATCTATGCTTAATTCCACTAGAGAAAATTGCTCAGTTAAAAATAAAAAAGGTTGTACGAGGTTTACTTTGGGCCTCCGCCGATGCCACCCATTGTCTTACCATGTGAGCGTCTCAGGGACTATGCCCGGTGCCTAGGAACATAGTGTGTACGCCCCTCAGAGGGTAGACCGGTACCTGTCATCAGCGTGTGCGAACTCCAGAGGTGTAGTTTTGGTATCCACCTAACTTAACTTGGGCAGTCAAGTTTGGGACCCGGATAAATAAATGGGATTTAACCCAGAGGCTGCAAGATAGTATTTACCACCATAGTCCTAATAAGGATAGAAGTCCAATCTGGAAAGTTTATGAAGAAGTTAGCAAATCAGACAGTCATAAAGTAATCGAAACAACATTTATTAAAAATACTACAATATACAATTATTGACATGTGGACACATACTTGTAAATACATTTGGACAAATACAATATTAAACAATCACATTCCTCAGCTGAGAGTGAACAAAGTTCTGTGGAAAGTATCTGACTACAGATAGACTTTCACCCAGTTCTCTGCGGGAGCTCTGATTACAGAGTGACTCCCCGACTACTTCTGAAGCCCTTCCTTAAGTATCCAGACCAGGTGATGGCATGTTTCTGAAGACTGACTAATTTCGGTCAATGGTTAATTTTAGGGGCATTGCTGACCTTGGTTCTCAAGTCCCCAGCCAATCAGATCACTTTAGGGGGTGGTTGTAATTCCCTTGTTCTACCATGAGAGAATCTCTCTCAGTTTGGTGGGTTGAGCCGAAGTTTCTGTATTTCTCTTAGGAAAAGCTATACTGCCTTAAATCTGAGAGTATAATACTCCTCGTCTCATGCCTATTCAAACGAGACCAAACATGCGTGTATTTGTCCCTAACATCTATGTGTGCTGAGTTATCCTGTTTATAGTGGAAAAGGTGTCTGTGTCTGGAGGCTGACAGCTGTTGTTGCTGTGGATTGATTGTGGAACTCTGGTCACTCCGGGGGTGAAAGGTCTTGCTTTTTCTGTGCTGCTCCAGTTATTCCTATCCAGTCTCTCAGGAGCCGGCAGGCCTTTGCCTTCCTTAAAAGGGGTGGTTTGACGAGTTGAGTCCAGTCTTGCCTGGGCCAGCGGAGCTCTGAAATAGACTGATGCAGGCTGATCAGAGTTGGGGCCTGCAGGACCTATAAGTTTTATGTCCTTACAGAATGTAAGTGGCATCATACTAAACTAGTGGTGTTCGAACTAGCATGGAAAGAGGCTATGGGTAGCTACAAAAAGGCTCTTAGTGCCGCCAAATCATCTAGTATCTATCAGAACTAATTGAAATAAACAAAAATAATCCTAGATTCCTATTTACTATGGTGTCCAAGCTGACTAATAACCAGACCACTGGTTATTTTCCAGTGACGACTTTATGAAACTTTTTGACCAAAAATATGCTCAATTAAACAGAACATTTTGAATATTGAATATTGGTTAACCAGTCAGAACTGATGTACTTAATTTTATCTTCAAATTCATCTACTTGTATGCTAGACCCTGTTCCATCAAAATTATTCAGCGATGCTCCCAGCATTGATTGAACCGCTACTAGCAATAGTTAAACTAAAACATATAATCATATTACCCCAATTTTATCTTCACTGCACTGGCTGCCAGTTAGATTTCGTGTTGACTACAAAACACTGCTCTTAACCTATAAAGCTGTAAATGGTCTTGCACCGCAGTATGTGAGTGACCTCATTTGCGTTCCGAATCATACACTTAGATGACGAGATGGAGGTATTCTATCCGTACCCAGAATAAAGAACATTACCTTTGGGGGAAGAGCATTTGCTCATAAAGCACCACAGCTATGGAATAAACTTCCTATTAGTGTTCGGAACTCAGACACAATCTCTGCTTTTAAGTCAAGGCTTAAGATGTACCTCTTTCGCCAGTCTTTTGGATAGTTAAATCTTCTTTTCTAAGGTGAATGGGAAATCTGGAGGTTCATAGTTATTTGAGATTGAAGGGGAAAGGGGGGATTGGTGCTGTCGTCCTGCCACTCTCGCCGATCACTTAAGCTGTGGATGGGAGGTGGCTTGACGCCAAAACCTCTGTAAACCCTCATGCCTGTGCTTCCTTCCAGGTCACTCTTTTAGGCAGGCTGTCATAGTTGCTTTAGTCCTGCCGGTTAGGTGTAGGGCAATAACTCTTCTCCATCTTCTCTTTTTCGAGCTGATACCGAGCCGACTACACCGTGTGAACCCGCACCTGGACTCCTGGATATAACTACATGAAACCAACTGGGACTTTATAACTATATGAACTCTAATGAATGTCAATGTAAATGCAGTTTCATGCTCCTTGGTCGCCCAGAGGAGGATGGGGTCCCCTTCTGAGTCTAGGTTCCACTCAAGGTTTCTTCCTGCTAGAGGGAGTTTCCTTGCCACTGTCGCCTCAGGCTTGCTTGGTGGGGTTCTGGCCGGTTAAATGTAAAGTGCTTTGTGACAATGCATGTCGTTAAAAGCGCTATATAAATAAAATTGAATTGAATTGAAGTGCTTCCTCAGATTCATTTTTAAATGTTCTCCAGCTAATTTCCACTATGGCCACGAGTTCTAGTATTTTAAATTAATATTGAAATGGTCATTTGGCTGAACAGCATCCCGACCTGTTAGAATCTTATATACCTGGATCATGTCCCCCCATAGTCTCCTTTGCTTGAGGCTAAACAGATTCAGCTCAGCGAACCTCTCCTCATAAGACATTCCTCTAAGTGCAGGAATCATTCTAGTCATCCTACGTTGCACCTTTTCCAAGGCAGCAATGTCCTTCTGAAGGTATGGTGACCAAACCTGCACACAGTATTCTAGGTGGGATCTTACCAAGGAATTATATAATCGTAGCATCACTTCTCTTGACTTACATCTCTAGGTGTGTGGAGTTTAATCCAACATCCTTTTGCCTTTTTTTAATGCTTCCCCACACTGGCAAGAGTGGGACATGGAAGTATCAACATACACACCGAGATCTTTCTCGTAATCAGCTACCTTTATTTCAGTGGAACCCATAAAATATCTGTACTTTACTATATTTACTATATTTCTGCTCCCTGCATGGATTACCTTATATTTATCTATGTTAAATTTCATCTGCCACGTATGAGCCCAGTCGCTAATTAAATCCAGATCCTGTTGTAGCCTCTCTGGACATGAGACATGATCTAACATCAATCAGAAGATACCACACCAGCAGATAATGATTTCTGGAATAGTAAAGTTAAAGGTTGGCTAATAATACCCCTCATCTCTTTTAAAACTATAGATAAGATGCCATCAGGGCCTTGCGATTTATTTATTTTGAGCTTAGCTAGGCTTTGTACCACATCAGCCTCAGTTATACATATATTGGTCATAGACATCGTTGTATTTGTACTAAATGGTGGTAAGCTATTCTACTGTGAACAGCCATTGTAAAATAATCATTAAACTCATTTATATCAATTTCATTTTCAATTATAAGGCCCTTACTATCCTGCAAATGAGTGATTTTCAGCTTTTAGAGCTCTTTCGGAGTTAAAATATTGGAAGAAACTTTTAACGTCATCCTTATAACTGTTATTAACTAAACCTGTAGACGTAGATACTCCTGCTTTATTTTGAAATCATTAGTTAATTTCCATTTGTGGAAGAAAGCCCTTTTGCTCCTGACTTTATTCTTAATTTTCGTAGTAAACCACCTGTGACATCGCGTGCTGGACGAACAGGCAGGAAGCGAGGAATCAAGGATCCGGGAAACGGAGAGTCGGGAATGAGGGTTTATTGATGAAAACAGGTACCAACAGCGAGAGATTTCAATGACAGGACTGGGGAAACAGACTTGAATGTGGACTAAATACACAGGACTACTCAAACTGACAGAAAACAGCTGGTTACAATCGGGGCAGCACACATGGTTAATGAGGGGGCGTGGCACACACGAGGATCGTACAAGCAGGTCATGACACCAGCTTGGTTGCAGTTTCCTAGATTTAGTTTTTCTGGAAACGGGTATGAAGTTCTTTTGCACTTGCAACAATGTGCTTTTAAAAAATTCCCATGCCTCTTCCACAGTATTGCTATTTAACTCCATCCGATTTACAGTTTCTAGTTTCAGTCTCATACCATTGAATTACCCTTCCTAACATTGTATACTTTTGTTTTGGACTTGGTTGAAGACTCAGGCAGCAGGAGTTGCCCCAACGTTGGTATGTCCTTATCCATAAGGGGGAGTAAACGTTCTGGTTTCCCGACCTTATAGATGAAGGAGTTGGGGGATGTTGCCAGTGACCTGCCGGATTCCAGGCAGAACAGGCCTCGCTATGCCACAGCCCTTCAGAGACTGGGCCTTCCGTGCAGAACCTCTGCATCCAAATTAGACCAGTTGTTTAACAAAACCCTAAAATGGGGTTATTTTTGACATGGAACGGGACTTTGATTCAACAACCCATTACTTAGTTGCGGCAAGTACCCAATATCAAGTATAGCTGCAAAGAATCTGCCAGAGATTTTCAGAGAAGTTCCCCAGATGCATGGACTGGACTAAGGTGCGTCAGATTAAACAGGAGCCTGGTAAATTCTGTGAGCCCCACGCCAAGTGACTGATGGAAACATACTCCAGCTACAGTGAGATGGACCCTCCAGCGGACCGAGAGTGGGATTCCCTCTGGGAGCGACAACTCGTGCAGTTGCTGGTGGATGAGCTGCAAACAGACATCAAGAAGGACTTCCAACCTCACAATCATTTACCAAACCACTTCAGGTAACTTGTAAAGATGTAGGTATTGGAGTATTCACACATTCATTTGCAGTGTCCACCTCCTGTCCGGTAAATTTGGCAGGACAAAATTTGAATAACCTATAGGCCAGACTCATGAATGCGGCTGAACGAGTAAAGGTAGAACAGGTGGCCAATCCTGTTATACAGTCCTAGTAGATTGAGAACCACCTGATTGCAACTGTAGTTGGAATCAAGGGCTGAGCAGCATGGTGGCCTGGGGGACAATTATGAAAACACAGACCCACTGATATCCTTAAAACCCACAATCAAAAGAGGAGTCAGGATGGCCAGTGACATGTGCTGGCTAAATGGGGACAACAAAGAGAGAACAGAACAAGGCAGGGAGGGATTCTGACACAGGTGCCATGCTACTTTGTTTAAATATGCTGTAATGTTTTAGTGCAAGCCTTAGACAATGGAATCTCTGAATGACGCCGCAGTCTGGCTCTTTCTGAAGGTCCTATACTGTAACCGTCCTGAGAAGTTGTTTGCATGCACTTGCTGCCTTGACACTTGTTGATGTGCGTGTGCCCTGCTCGAGCAGTAAAGGGGAGATCACATGCAGAGCTGATTTTCTGTAGTTCCTTAGAATAAAAATAGAATATTCTCTTCAAATAGGAACACATGCTGCGTTTGATTATTTCACTCCAACTCGGACAAAAACGTCACGAAAAACATCACTTCCCATTAGAAACGCCTCTTTTATGACGTTAATGTCTGACAGAATCTTCTTGTCCGAGTTGCCCCTGTGACGTAATTTCAACATGGCGGCTTACACACTCAACATTAATTCTATTTTACAAATCCTTAAAAATGTTTATTTTGTTAAATTTATTATTATCCCATCCATCCATTTTCCAAACTGCTTATCCTACTGGGTCACGGGGGGTCCGGAGCCTATCCCGGAAGCAATGGGCACGAGGCTGGGAACAACCCAGGATGGGGGGCCAGCCCATCGCAGGGCACACTCACACACACCATGCACTCTCACATGCATTCCTACGGGCAATTTAGCAAGTCCAATTAGCCTCAGCATGTTTTTGGACTGTGGGGGGGAACCGGAGTACCCGGAGGAAACCCCACGACGACATGGGGAGAACATGCAAACTCCACACACATGTGACCCAGGCGGAGATTTGAACCTGGGTCCCAGAGGTGTGAGGCAACAGTGCTAACCAGTGCACGACCATACCGCCCATTTATTATTATTATTATTTATAATTATTAGTAATTATTAATGTAATTGCACGTGTTCGATTTAGAGAATACCATATTGTGACCGTAAACAGTATCCTAACATGCAATATCAGATTTTTACCAGACTTGTTAGTGTTTTTGGTTTGTTTGTAGTTTGTTTGCCTCTCGAAAAAAGAATATCGCTATGAATGTACTAAAATACTTTATAAAGCTTTTAATGTGGTTTGACTAGTTCCTGTTTCTTGTTTATTTGTCTGAAATAATAATCTTACTCCATAACTGCTAAAATATAAAGCAACAACACAGCAGCGTATTCATGGAGGCAGCCATGTTTGTTCCGAGTTGTGCTAGCTTGAACGGGAGATTGTTGGATGTGATGTCACCCAATTTGGAATTTCCAAGTTCCGAGAGAAAAACGAACGCACCACAAGACTCTGGCTGGAAATTTCTACAATAGAGCCATTTAGTTATTTCTAGAAAAATATTTAGAGCCAATGACCTGATGTCATTGTAACACAGGTCACTGTCCGTGGTGCTGAATTCTCTACTTGATGGGCTGGTGCTGAATGAATATGACAGCTGGCCAACATGTCTGTGTGCTTCCACTGACTGGCACCCAGACATATAATGACTTTTAACAATGAGGAGGGAAACGTCCAGACAGGAAATTAGTCAACAGTAATTAGTAATCACATATAGTTCGCATTTATCATGATGTAAAATTCAAAAACCTTTTTATATTATTAAGGGATAAATGTAATTGAGTTTTAATGTATCCTTTCCGCTCTTAAAATCGCAAATTATTTCTGACTATTAATCTGCACATTTTAATAATTTCATTAATATTACCTAATTGGTTTGTCTTTTTTATTAAATTTTAAAACTAGCTGTACAATTGTTGATGTTGTTGCTGTTCTGAATGTCATTGGCCTGTTGCCTTACGTCTGTCTAAACATGAGTGAGGGGATGGATGCACTATTCTATGGGGGCCTCTGTAGAGAATAAATGATCCTAATTTTATATTGAGAGAGATGGTTAATTCCTTTTTAATCCATACTGCGTTCAGAGCCCCTGTTCTGCCGTTGATCACTGCTGCATATCATCCCCAAACCAATGGCCTGGATGAGAAAACGAATGATGACATAAAATGGTAAGTCTGTTTTTGAGGTTGTTTTAGAACTGTGTGAGACAGGCTCTATTCTTTTAACATTACATCAGGAATTACTGATATTATTGACAATCAATCCCTTAATATACAGTATCTCACAAAAGTGAGTACACCCCACACATTTTTGTAAATATTTTATTATATCTTTTCAAGGGACAACGTTAAAGATATGAAACTCTGATAGAATGTAAAGTAATCAGTGTACAGCTTGTATAATGGTGTAAATTTGATGTCCCCTCAAAATAACTCAACACACAGCCATTAATGTCTGAACTGCTGGCAACAAAAGTGAGATTAAAAATGATTTGTGGCAAGATCGGATCATGTGTGTTGAAGAGTTTCTTATGACTGACAAGTAGTTATTTAAAAACATATCTTGAAACAGCAAATTACATTGTTCTTAATGCTTTTAGAAAATGACTCTTTATAATGATCTGTGAATAATAATAATTTGCTATGAATGTTTTTCCACTTCAGCTTTCCACAATTATTCTTCCCGATGAGAAAAGCTACGGCACGTTTTTTGATGAAAAAAATAAAGTAGTTGAGACAATAAGCAACAACAGCTGAAAACATCTCCTAGTCACAGGAAAAACAGAAGCAGGCATGTGGTAAACGAATACAAAAGAGGTACCAAAACACAGTTTATCATGTTGGAGATGAGGCGCTTCTGTTCAACATGAGGAAGCGGGGACGGAAAGGAGGAAGAACGGAACCGGATTTTACCGGACCTTATGTCATCCAGGCAATATGTGGCAAGCTGGTTACACTGTCTAATTCTGAAGGGGCAACTTTAAAGAACAAATACAATGTAAACCACATACAGAAGGAGCCAAACTGATGTCCCAAGTCAGGAATCACACAAGGTGCCAGAAGAGTATAAGACCAGTAAACCTCCCTCTAGCGCAGAGCTTCTGACAATCGAGAAGGATGCTGACAGTTGAAAAAAAACTCATGTCTGTGTGTTATGAAAGAATATCAATAAATGTTTCCGAAAGGGGATGACTCATTTGGTAATTATTTACGGCTTATGTTATGGCTGCCAATTTACAGTCTTTACTGAAGTCTGACTTCTTTTGAGTCACCTTTAATATAGATTGGACACTCTCTATGCAATGTGCAATACTTACATAGATGGTAAATGTTTACCTGCTTGCACAGATGGATGATTAGGTAATTAGTGTAAGTGTGTGTGTGCGTTCAATCGCATGTATGTCCAAGGTCCATAGTAAATAATATACACTGATCAAGAGATGCCCGAAAGTGGATAAAAGAGGACATTAGTGGGTGTATCACTTAGTGTAACGCGTGCAGGAAAATGAGCAGGACTGCAAGCCATATAATGACCCTTGTCTAGCTCTTAATACAGTATGCATACAGTGATGTATCTACAATGGACAGCTACTATGAGCAGATAGCACAGTACAGGTGCTTATAAGATCTGTATGCTATTTCCATCCATCCATCCATTGTCCAAACCGCTTATCCTACTGGGTCGTGGGGGGTCTGGAGCCTATCCCGGAAGCAATGGGCACGAGGCAGGGAACAACCCAGGATGGGGAGCCAGCCCATCACAGGGCACACTCACACACTATTCACTCATACATGCATACCTACGGGCAATTTAGTAACTCCAGTTAGCCTCAGCATATTCTCAGCATATTCTTGGACTGCGGGAGGAAACCCCACGACGACATGGGGAGAACATGCAAACTCCACACCCATGTGACCCAGGCAGAGACTCGAACCCGGGTCCCAGAGGTGTGAGGCAACAGTGCTAACCACTGCACCACCATGCCGCCCCCTGTATGCTATTTCATTCTATAAAAAGAAACTTACTGTACTGTACAATAAAGTATTTCACCACTGCTTCTTCCTCAGCTCCCACTGTTTGCTAGCACATGCATCTTTTGATTTCTTAGTGCAATCTGTGCTTTATTTTTTTTTTGTGAAATGTAAGTGCAGTATCTGTTTATTAAGTGCTGTGGTTTAATATGTACATTATTATTTCAGTACTGTGTATACTGTCCTTAATGTCTTGCCTCTCTCGTATAACTTGAGATACGCCCAAATTGACTTGCAACAAGTGGTCCTGGTTCCAAATGCGGAAGGCGATGGATACCTGTATTTTATATGCTGTAGTGTGCTGGGTGTCAGACATTGCAATGCACCTTGCTTTGATCTTGACCTGTTAGATCAGAGGGAGGTAATCTTATCCAGAAAGGGCCACTGTGTATGATGGTTTTCACTGCAACTCTCTTAACAGCGAACCTAACAGTTATCCCAATACCTTGATCTTGCTAGCATATTTAAATGTGTACCTATTCAGGAATAGAGTGGTGAAGGCATTCAGAGGAGGACTGATGATTATCAGAGGGAACAAAGGGGCTGGGTACTTGTCAGTATCCAGTAGAACCACCAGACTCCTACACTGAATGGTTCTGGATGTGGCACAGACGTTAATCCCTCTGTATTAGGGGATCCGTCTCCAGTTTGTACTCTTCTAGTTAATAGGTAGATTATCAGGCAGTTTTTCACCCTAGTCCAGTACTCATTGACAGCCTAATACACCGTGTTTCAGTTTGTCTTGATAGTCAATACATGTCACAGGATGTACATTACTCTGATGGGCAGGCCCTCTTACATATGATGGAAATTGCAATACCTACTTTTGGCCACGAGATGGCAGCAAGAAAATAGAAAAATTATTTTCCCACGGTCTACTAGCAGCTTTTAGATGTTAATTCTTCATAAAAATAATTTGACTTGATCCAATGTATTTTTAATACAAACAATTACCACACAAAGCTGCTAGTTTCCTCCGGTTTCCCCCCACAGTCCAAAAACATGCTGAGGCTAATTGGAGTAGCTAAATTGCCCGTAGGTGTGCATGTGTGAGTGAATGGTGTGTGAGTGTGAGCTGTGATGGGCTGGCCCCCCATCCTGGGTTCTTCCCTGCCTCGTGCCCATTGATTCCGGGATAGACTCCGGACCCCCCACGACCCAGTAGGATAAGCGGTTTGGACAATGGATGGATGGAAATAGCATACAGATTAAGCACCTGTACTGTGCTATCTGCTTATAGTAGCTGTCCATTGTAGATACATCACTGTATGCATACTGTATTAAGAGCTAGATAAGGACAGTGGGTCATTATATGGCTTGCAGTCCTGCTCATTTTCCTGCACCCGTTACACTAAGTGATACACCCACTAATGTCCTCTTTCATCCACTTTCAGGCATCTCTTGATCAGTGTATATTACTTACTATGGACCTTGGACATACATGCGATTGGACACACACACACACACACACACACTTACACTAATTACCTAATCAACCATCTGTGCAAGCAAGTAAACATGTACCATCTATATAAGTATTGTACATAGCATAGAGAGTGTCCAATCTATATTAAAGGTGACTCGAAAGAAGTCAGACTTTAGTAAAGACTGTAAATTTCTCAGCCATAACATAAGCCGTAAATAATTACCAAATGAGTCATCCCCTTTCGGAAACATTTATTGATATTCTTTCATAACACACAGACATGAGTTTTTTTTCAACTGTCAGCATCCGATCCAAACGGGATTCCCATTTCCTTTCTGTGGGATCCAACAGAACACGGGCTGACCATCAGTCAACATGTCTTCAACCGTGCAGGACAGGACCCAGTCCAGGCCAAACCTCACGGTGCTGGTGTTAATAAAAAAAATGTAAGGAACATGCAGCTGCAGCTCACACACAAACACAGTCCACAGCATCCAGAAAAAGGTCAGGCCTTTTTCTTCTTTAGCTGACTCCGCCCAGACCTCGCCCCCTTTCTGGGCGCCTCGCACTATGCCTTTGAACTGGCCCTGCAGCTTGGCCCGTTTCCTGTTTCCCAATGCAAGTCATAAGATTCACCCGTAAATGATATTTTGAATCGGAACGATATTTATTACTATTGTTTAGATTAAATATATAACGGTTTAATGATTGAATATAACTTGATATTGTTGTTTGTGTTGTTTAGTTTGAGGTTCTAGTTTCTGTCTTTATCCGCTTTCGTTTCAGTAGGCAGCTGGTTCATCCCAGGCTCAGGGTCTCTCTGCTCTTCATCAAACCCACACCCCCAGTTTGGGAGCACCCTCTCCCTCTCCTCCCCCCACGGCTGTGACTGTTACTCCTCCTTGAGGAGTAACTGCTCCGCCCCCTATCCCAGCCCCTATACCCACAGGAGTGCATCACCCAGTGAGCCGCCGCCCTGCCTGTCCCCTCACACAAGCACACACTGAAATCATGGTCCTAAGCTCTCTGTGTGGGTCACCACGATAGTACAGCACACCGACGATTACCCTCTGACTGAATCAGAATCAGCTTTATTTGGCCAAGTATGTTCACACATATTGGGAATAGTTAGACATTTAATCAAAATAATTAAGACAAGACATAAACATACAGTTCTGTTGATATGCGACGCATATAACCTCTGCATTCACAGCACTGCTTCAGTTATCGAAGAGCAAATTTCGAAAACTCACTCAGTCCGATAACCTAAAGTAATAAGTCATAATCCTCTTCATACGTTGCAGTAATGGGAATGAAATCTCACTCAGTGTTTATGTAATGGAGCAATGGAATTTCGTGAAATTTCCAAAAGTCCACAGAAATATTTAGAAAAACATTCCTGCAGACTGAGTTTTTGATATTTGCTTTTCAATTAACACAATTTTCTTCAGTCTGAGGTTTAACAGAATTCAGCCATATGCTGTTCAAAAAAAACTACACAGAACAAAAACAGAATGGACTTTACATCTGTCTGAAAGGAAAGTTGACACAGGCTGCAGCAGTGAACAAATCAATCAATGTATTAAAGTTAGGCATTAAGTAACTGGAGGCAGTATATACATAACATGATAACATGCCTTTTCTGTATTGACCATATTAAGGACGCTGTAACACTGCCCACCACATACCTGCTTCATTTATTGTTTTATACTTGCAGCTGCTTATTCAGACAGCTCGTCTACCTGTCTGTCCATGTTGCCCTCCCATGACAACTGGTCCAGCCTACAGGTGCCGTCCCATTCCGGCATGTTACCCATGAGTCATAGCGGCACCTCCGGGAGCAGCTCCAGGTGAGCCCGTGCCTCCCCTCCCCCACCTGTCCCCATGCTGAGTCTCGGGCCCCCGTCTTCCCTCTTGTTCTCGCCTATACCCACATCCTGGCCTGTGTCTGCATCGTCTCACCTCGTTAACAGGACTTTCGCCTTCTTCTGTCCTGATCCATTCAGGCCCATCATTCTGGGACATGCTTTGATTTATTTCGCCATAGTTACTCTTTGTTTTCCTTTGTACTTTGCACTCTACAAGTAAAATGAATAAAAAATAGGCATTATTTTGATATTGTTTTAGTACAGTGACACTAGTATATTTGTTGTTGTTTCCAGGCAACACTGCATGCTGATTTAACGTCTTTCCTTAATCTCCACCCCATTGCTCACACACAGCCAGTATCCCAGTTTGTGGTCAATGAGCTCCTCCTCACTCACCCCAGTCTCCTAGTCCAGTGGAATGTCCAACAGCTTGGGCTCTCAGTTCCTGCGTGTCATGCCCGGCTCGTCCGCTCCTCCTGTGTGCCACGCCCCCTGATTACCCACGTGTTTTCTCCCGATTTGTACCCAGCTGTATCTAGTTAATTTGCTCAGTCCTGTGTATTTCAGTCCGTGTCTTACCTGAGTCCAGTGTCTGTCATTGATGTTTGTATGCGTGAGATGTTTCCCCGTCCGCGCTTCCTAATTAAACTCCCGTTTTTGCCTGTCCGCTTGCTCCTTGCACGCCTTGCCCGCACGATCGCCTGCCTGCTTGTACCCGATCGTGACACTGCGCAGCTCTACAACTCATTACCCAGGGCTCTCGCACCCGGCCACAGTGCCCCTCTCAGGCTCCCCGCTGTATGACAGCACTGCCCCATCGGAAGTTCATGAAGCCTCACAGTACGACGCCTCTCCCCACGCGCGCTTAGCCACCACCGGGACTCCCATCACTCCTCCTTCCCTGTAGGGCGGCGCACTTCCATTATTATTACAGTTTCTACTGTCACTCTGTTGCTTTTCCTGGTGCTGGACTTTTGACAGATAAATACATTATTTGTTGCATTCAGTGACAAAAGATTGGTCTGTTTAACACCCTCAGTCTCCACCCTATGAGCCCCTTGTTGGCGGCAGAATCAGGAAGATGTCGGAGAAAGCAGAGGTAAAGTGAATAGTCACCTCGACAATAATGTGAAAACCGCTAATGGTGATCATGCCTGTGTGGGTGAAATGGATCACCACAGTATAAGCGGATGATGATTATAGACGATTTTTCCCTTTTTCTTTATGTCTGTTTACCATCTAATAGGCATTTTTTTTCTTTGGGATGCGTCTAGGTCAGATACGACCAAAATATTTTTCTCATTTCAGAAGTGAAAAAAAATATTGCTCTCAGATTCTGTTCAGTTGTAGTTTTTTAAAATAACCTTGATTTGTGTTTGTTTAAAATGCCATTACCTGTTGCTTACTGGGCCGCTGAAAATGTCTGGCCCAGCTAAATTTCTTGGTTTAAAAATCTGGCCCAACTACTTTCCAGACCTGGACTAGCCCTACTGAATCATACACTAATGTTATTCTGTTATGTGGGCTGTTGTGATAGGGAGATTTGCTGGATGCTGCACGACGGGTGGTGTCCCTGCTGCAGAATGCCCTGTCTGAAGCAGCACCTAGAGACAGTGAGGGTTGTTGTTATCACCTTAATATTGTATATACGCAATCTGTTATTTCTTAACTAATATAATTGTAAGGTATTCTTCTAATATATTGTGCACAGCCAACAAAAAAGAGAAAAATGCAAAACCAAAGGAAGGCTTTCTTTTCTCTTAAAAGTCTTTTTTCTAAACCAACTGAGAGTCAGTTAGAGGGGTGTTCATTATCAGTATTGTTGCTGGCATTTCTGAAAATGTGCCAATTTTAGTCAAGTGGCTACTTTTCAAATGCAGTCCCTGGCCAAGATGAAGAAAGTTCATGAAGACTACATGATAATATTAAGCACTGACATAACAAACAACATTTTTTACATGCAAAATATACAGGAAATATACACTGCAACAGGCTAGGATAGACAAATAACCAAATACACTTGCAAGCCTGACCACTTTAGACCCCAGATTAGAAAATTGGTGAATGAGCATATATTTTTTCCAAGTTTTGTTTTGCTTTCAAGTTCTCACAAATAAAAAAAAAAAAAAGATTTTCCCACTATAGCCAGATCCAGTTTCTGTGGGGGGCGGGGGGGGGGTGACAATTTGTAGTAATAACTATTTCCTGCTGAAAACCACTGGTAAACTATCCACATGTCTCTGAATATCTGTGAGTCCCGAGACCTCCATGACAGATAGATATAAGTTGCTAGTGTTGATCGGCAGGAAATCTTCTCCAAAGCCCCACCACCACCTCACACCAATCCACCCAGGGTTTACTCCAAATAAATTTGCTGGTAATACAAACCGGATCAACTTGTGGTTTGTGTCCACGTGTACTAGAGACAAAGGCCCTGGTACATTCTGCGTACAACACAGCCAAGACTTGACAACCTTTATATGATGCGCATGGAATCAACCCTATGCATGGAGGCTGCAACTCTTCTCCACCGAACCCTGTAGCCCATTGACTGCAGCCTGCATTGACTATCCTGTAGCCTGCATTTGGTAGATCATTCTTGACAGAAGAAACCAAATTGTCAAGTTCCCTAACACAGAGCTCATACTCTTTTATTCTTCTTAAGATTGTTCTTCTTGAAACACCCATCAGTGTGGCTATGCAAGGCACAGGAAGTTGAGTATGGAGCATTTCTTTCAAACATTGTTCTTCAATCAAAATCTTGGGTCGTCTATTGGTGGCAGCGACTTCCTGTGTGACACATGGGGCTGGACGTTCCAGATGTGCCCTCACAAGGTCAAAGAGCTCTTGCAAAGCCAGGGTGATAGCAGGAGGTACTTCAATGTGATTAGACAGGGCCTGCAGAAGATACAGCTCCTGATGACAAAGGAACTCCAGGTAATCCAAATTTAGTGGAGTCGCGCTGAATCCTATTTCTATTTTATGCAGAAGACTTTCGAGAAGGTGGTATCTGAGCTGTTCACAGAACAAATTATAGTTAATGAGGTGTCAAGATCTTGTCTCTGATCCACACACTAGGCCTACCATTCAAAAGTTTTAATTATGAAAATGAAATGTTTTTGTTTTGTGAGGTGCTTGTTCATGTATGATGATGTAGTGGCTGCTCTGTTTGACCGTGGTAAACCTTTTCACAAACAATATAAGTGAAGAAGTATGACATTAGATCTAAGGACCAGAGTATAATAAAGTTAAATAAAATCCATCAAAAACACTTACTCAGTGGAGATTCCAATGTAGTAGGCAGACAACTTTATGGCTTTAATAATGAGTGTATTTAGCAGCTACAAGGACAAAAGATATTATAAACCTCTCCATTTTAATGCTAATTTAATAAACATTAACAGATAGCACTTAAGGTGGTTTCGCCTATAGTCTGCTAACACTAACCCGAGAACTAATATCTGAGGAGCGTTCTTCCCAGGATTTGAATTTATTAAATTGGTTTTGTGATGTTGTATTAAGAAATTTTATTCACAATGCAATTTACCGTACATTGGCCCATTCTTTTATATACGGTAAGACGAAGCGGGAAATTCGAGCGAGCGAGTGCTGTGCAGACGCGAGCGCGTAGAGGGGATGGGTTTTCAGCACTCGAGCACACGCACGCGCGTGGTTCGACTTTTGGCCCTAATTTAACGGCGAGCGAGTGAGTGAGTGCTGTGCAATCGCGAGCGCGTAGAGAGCATGGATTTTCTGTTTTTATGCGCACGACTTTTGGCACTAATTTAACGCCATAGAAATGTGTGTTTAAAAGGGGAGGAGATCGGGTTGCAGCGCTGGTGTGAGCGGTTTCTCCGGGCAGTTCGCTCGAGGCTAACGTGGCTTTGGGAACGTGGTGCACCCGTCACCCATGCCAGGGAAGAAATCAAAACCGAAATGCTAGGAATATGGACTTCATCTTACGTCAAGCGTTTTCCCCTCCATTGACGCCCATAAAGAAAAGGCTTAAAGTCCATATTCCTAGCATTTCGGTTTTGATTTCTTGTCAGGTAAGTCTTTATGGCCAGATACATTCGCGAGAAATTTGGTGATTTGTGGTGACTGTTTTAATACATTAAGTTGCGTTACGCATTTTCACATTAAGCGTTTTAGAATGTCCCGTGGCAGGTATCCCCTTCTATTGCCCTAGGGAGGGTTGTAACCCTCGTCTGTATATTAATAAAGAATAATCCTTCTATTCCTGTCTCATGTATCTGGACCTCCCCAGCAATTTAACGAAATTTGGTGGCAGCGGTTACAAGTGAACCCGTTTAAGTTTAGCGCTCATACTTCCGTCCATATGTTTAAGACCCACCTTGGCTGACTTAGCTGACATGTCCTGATTTCATAATCTTCAAATTTGTAATCTTTTCTCCTTCATCTAACTCCATGTTTTTAACTTCTTGTCATTTTCTTGCCGTTTGACTCATAGAAAATTATCAGACTTAAATGACACGTCAGCCTGTGCAGACAGCGATTTCAATGTTTTAATAAATTGGCCAGCAGGTGGGGGCAGTGCTCAATTTCATTAATGCCATTCAGAAAACTTTCAGGCTTTATGTCTTAATGAACAGCCTAGAAAAGGACAAAGCATTATATTACTGATGCATACAGCAGATCCCCAACTCAGGCTGTGTTGCATATTCTTAACAGTGCTACAGTATGTTCACACAGCCAGTACAAACAAACTTGCAAGATCTAGACCAGGGGTCACCAACCTTTTTAAAACGGAGAGCTACTTCACGGGTACTGAGCCATACGAAGTTTGATATCAGTTTTAAACGCCCTCCTAAACATGTCTAAACTTCATGCATGATAAACATGTTTTAAATGCTTTTTTATATTCAATTTCAAATCTATATAAATGCAAATGTGATAGATTAGAAACAGGACAAAATAAAATTTTAGATGATGTTCGCTGGTGAGTTGTGCTATTTTATAGAACAGGTCCACGGGCAACTCATGTGGTCATTGGGGGCATCCTTGGGGCACCATGTTGGTGACCCCTTATCTAGACCTACCACATCAGGTAGGAAGGTGCCTATTTCTACCAACTATTCAGACCATCAGACCCAAACCATACATTCAGTCATGCACAGGCACTCCACCAGAGGGCTCTACATTCTGTCCTACATCTGCTCACCTGTTAGACCCACACTCAGTCTCCATCCTGATTTCTACCTACTACTCGGACTATCTCACCAAAACCAGTCCTGTGGCCTGTTCTATGAAGCGGGGTTACTGGCTTATTGGGGAAACTTGTCGGATTTCTTGATCGGGACCTTCAACTGCTCTGCCATAGAGAGCATCCTAACATGCTGCCTTACGGTCTGGTATGCGGGCTGCTGGTGGCCTCCTACCGCTCTGCCATAGAGAGCATCCTAACATACGGCCTTACGGTGTGGTATTCGGGCTGCTGGTGGCCTCTATGACTTTTTTTGTAGACAGTCCATCTGTGTGGTGCTGTTTGCACGAATTGTTTTGGGAAATGCACTTACAGTTTTGCAGATGTTAAGGGTGATTCCAGAAATGCATCAAAGCAACTGAGGAACTGCAATGTCACTGTACAGTTACTTATAATGGGCGCCAATGTAATGTGTAGAGTGGCAAATAAACTGATTCACCATTTACTCTCATGTACATCACTTAAAATGCTTGTTTTAAATGCAAATGTGTGAATGTAAATCTAAGCAGTAAAGCTACAATTTACATTCTGTTTGCATGGTGGAAAGAACATTTAATCTGCCTTTTAAGTGTGATTAGAAGATCTAATGCCTGTGTGCTTGTAATAAGATGGTCGCTGGTTCAAACCCAGCCACAGCACATCTCTGCGTCCTTGAGCGAGGCCCTTAACCCCCAGCTCACTGGGCATCACTATGGGTGGCTGCCCTTCGCAGACAACTTACTCTGTTTACTCTAAAAAAAAGAGAGCAAGTTGAGAGAGAAGTTAAGACAATTTCTCCACAGGGACCAATAAAGTATCAATTATTATTACTGTATGAGAGACTGTCTAATATCAGATAGATAACAGACTCATACTGTGCTGAGCTTGTCTGAGAGAGATGATTAGCAAATGCTCTCCCACAGTATCTCAGCACTCTGTACAAAGAACTTTATATGCTCAGTATCTGCTCCTGTTTATCTAATTGTTCTCATTTTAACTGGATGTTAAGGAGTAAATTAATAAACGTCATGTAAGTGCACATTAAAATGCTTTTTCACTGTTACTTAAGTTCCCATGTGAACAGCCAATCAGATCAGCCTGATGTGTGTCTCTCTGTTTCCTCTCTGTTTCCTGCCCTTTCATCCCGACCACGACCATGATCTCTCACTTAGCAGCAGAGCAGTTTATTCTAAACAGTGGAAGCACAAAAATGTTCAGACTCTTTGGTCTTCTCATTTTCATTAGTAAGGCCCTATAATATAAATTATTTTGGGATTTTAATATTTTCATTTATCTGTATGATGTGATCAGTGGAATTTGGCCATTTAATCTGCATCATAGTTAATAGTTATTTAGATTACTATTATATGTCTTATTTGATTATGATTTTTTTTGTTTTTCTGTTTTTGCAGACACTGCACTGACTACAGATGTTGTTCAGCCCAGTCACCTGATGAGGGTTCAGCTTGGAGACAGTGTGACCCTGACATGCTTCTGTCAAGGAGAAACAACTTTTGTTACTTTGTTTAAGCAAGCTGTTGGTCGGAAGCCCCAGCCCATGGCGAAAGCACTTCTCTACGTACCTGGTGAATTTTACAAGGAATATAAAAGCATAAAACGTTACTCCTTACTGAATGCAGAGGGGAGTTTTAACCTCACTATTTCTAACGTGGAGCCGTCAGATTCTGCAGTGTATTATTGTGCTGCTGTGTTTCTTCATGAGGTCACCTTCGGGAATGGAACCTTTGTCATAATCACAGGTAAATGAGATTCCAACTATTTTCATATTTGCTTTATTATAATGTCAGTAAGATTATTCCCTGCAAAATAATTTTGACAGTTTAGTTGTTTGTCAATATAAAATTAGCAAAGATACCTTATTGTCTGCTTTGTTCCATAAATGTTTTTCTAAACATCAAACAAAAATCATTCATTATTATTATTATTATTATTATTATTATACAATTTGTTGCATTTTGCTTGCTGTCAGCCAAAAGCCTAACCTTCTCTTTATACAGATGTTAATGTTACACATTGCAGCCTCTTTAAAACAAATAACATAAAAAAATGTTTGAGTTGTTATATACAGTATAGGACTGTGCAAAAATCTTAAGCAACAAAAGAAAATTATTTTTGACGTTATTTATCTGAGCAGTCAGTGTGTATTCACTCTGAAAAAAAAAATGCATGATTTAACATATGAACTAGGGATGTGCACCATTCAGAACTGATTTGAGAATGAAATTCTCAAATACGTATCCTAAAATTCAGGATTTTGAATACATATATGAACTTGAATTTCAGTTCATTTTGTTAATCTGAATTACATTTGAATTGTGGTTGAAAACAGGTTGTGGCATTGAAATTTATATTTGAATTTAAAGAAGAAGAACGAAAAAGGGTTTGGATTCAAATTCAAGTTCATATACGTACTGTAGGTGTAGCTTTTAACTAAAATATGAACTTTAATTTAAATATGAATTATACATAAACACATTAACATTGTTATACATCATTGTTATAAAAATGTCGTTTTGTAAAGAATGAAATAATGCAACATTTGAAGTGTCACCTAAAATAATAATTATACTGTCATTTTGTGCACCATGGTGGATCTGCTCATAGGAAGAGCTGAGTGTCTCTCCTTAAAAGTCAGTGTTGGCTGCAGTGACGGCAGTTTCTAACCTAAGAAACGTCCCTGTTGGGGAAAGCGCCCGGCGTTTCCACCCCAACTCCACATTTATGAGACACACACAGGTTACAGTTTTACTTGCAAGGGTACCCACACTCTCTGCAATGCAAACTACAGCAGAATGTGTTACAAAGGGTGGTTCCCCTTGTCTTCTTTATTTATAGTCAATGGGGGGCGCAAGAGAGGGAAGTGAGATTCTTATCTAAGTAGGCAGCTGTTAACCACCTACTTAGAGTACAATAGCTAAGAGTATGTGGCTAGAAGATAAGAAATAACGTATACATATATATTTACACTCATTGCTGATCATACAGAAATGATTAACAACTGTTTCTTCAACCTAACAGTCCCTCCTGTTTATCATGACAGTATGATCAGAAGCATCAACATTGTACAAGTTGCAAAAGCACTTTAGGTACAACCTTCATTTAGACCACATTGTCATTATCCTGGAAAACATTTAATTCCGGTTCTTCAGGTCCGAGCCCTGCACGGGTGCTTTCGGCTCGGCCGTCATTATGAATTATATGTCTTCTTCATCGCCATCGCTGGAAACAGGCTCTGTCTCTATAGTTTGGGTAAGGGAGAGAAACATTGTACTGCGTGTCCGAAAAGCAGCGTTAAGAGCTTGATTAATAAACATTTTCAAACATGGTATAACAGTAATAAAACAACAGAAAAATAAAATGAAAAACAAAAGAAAATATAAGTGAAACATTACTTTGATATCCTATACCTGCAGAAGATATTCATAGCTCTGCCATACACCGTAGGTCCTTCACTATGAGTGAGCATTACTGAACAAACATAGCAATTTGTCACATTTTTCGCTGTTACAGTATCATGTACATATCGGTACCAGTAGTTTTGCATAAATGGATGTGAGTGGTCAGCGGGCAACGGGCGTAGATGGAAGTCATCATGGGTCCATCGCCGTAGGTGCTGTAATGGAGCTGGTGAGAGCCAGGACAACCATACAAGTCCTACAACAAGAATGACCCCTAGAGTCACTTTACCACATCCCCACCCTATCAGGGCCATCCTAAATAGAGTGCAGCTCAGTTGTTTTCTTCACCGGGTTGAGACAACAGCACCCTATTGGTTACTGTGCCTTTGTAGCGGACTTCCACTGCTACTCTGTTGCTGAGGCCTCTGATAAGGGCTTGATGGGTTTACAGTGACTTTTGTGTATCCAGGAAGGTCGTTCTGCGATCTTTACTGCTGTTGGTGTTGTAAGGAGGACTTGATAAGGACCGTCCCACCGAGGTGTGCTCCAATCTTTCCGCAACAGGACCTTGACCAGGACCCAATCTCCCGGCTGCAAGTTATCCTGTTGAGTAGAAACAGAATTTACCGGCAGACTACTGGGGCTATGTTTTTGTTGTGATGTTAGTAGTTTACGCATCCAATCGGCCAGCGTATTTTCTCGGTCTGCTTTTTCTATGTCATTCATTTCAGTTGCTAGGGGAAATGGTCTACCATACACTATTTCAAAAGGTGTTAATCCTGCAGGAGTGGGAGTTATTCTCATCCATAATTTTACTAGAGACAAACATTCTGGCCACGGCCTTTTTGTCTCTTCCACTGTCTTTCTTAGCCTTGTTTTAATAGTGCCGTTGGTCCTTTCCACTAAGCCTGCGCTCTGAGGGTGATACGCACAATGATTCTTAAGCGTAAAACCTAATGCTTGTGAGCAAAGGGACATAGTCTGATTTACAAAATGAGTCCCATTGTCTGATCTTATAATATGAGGTATGCCATAGGTAGGGAAATAATGGCTTACCAAACATTTTGCAACGGTCATTGCATCACAATGCTTTACAGGGTATATTTCTACCCACTTAGAAAAGGTGTCTATAATAACTAGACAGTATTTCTTTCCTTGTGACCAAGATAATTCAATAAAATCCATATGTACAACTTGAAACGGATACTCAGCTGTGGGGAACTGGCCACGTTTTGGTCTGATGTTTCCTTGTGCATTGTGTTTACAACAAATTAAGCATGTCCTACAAAATTGTTTTGCATAATCAGAAAAATTTATAGCATAGAAATATTGTTGTATGATATGTACCATCCCTCCTGTTGAGACATGAGTATTTCCATGGCTCACCAAAGCAGCTGTTTTGTATAAATTTTTTGGTAGGATGGGCTTGTCATTCATATAGTAAACTTTCTCTCGTTGTATTGCTCCTCTTTTGATCCAACTTTGTACTTCTATTTTAGGAGCATGAATCTGTGCATCACATAGCACATCGCTATCTATAAAAAGAATGTCTGCCACTGATAAGGTAGGTTGTTTCAGTGCCGCTTCTTTGGCGGTTTTATCTGCAAAACTATTTCCTGCGGTTTCTGCAGAGTCATCAGTCTGGTGTGCTTTGCATTTGCACAGTGCAAAGTGAGTCGGTAAATGCACAACGTCTAATAATCTAAGTAGCAAATTTGTATGAGTAAGAGATGTGCCCTGTGATGTTCTAAAACCTCTATTTTTCCAGACTCTTGCATGGTGATGGACAGCTGCAAACACATATTGACTATCAGTGTAGATAGTAAGTGACTTGTTCTTGAACAGTTCACATGCCCTGATCACAGCATAGAGTTCAGCCGCTTGTGCTGAACAAGTAGAAGGGAGTGCATTGGCTTCTAACACTTCAGTAGATGTAACTACAGCATACCCAACTTTATTTTTTCCCATATCATTTTTTGATGCTGAGCCATCTACATAAACAACTTCTGATCCTGGTATAAAAGTTTGCAGAATATCTGCTCTTGGTTTTGTTTGTTCTTCTATTGTTGCTTTGCAAGAATGTGGCTCCCCATCCTCTGCGGTGGGGAGGAGCGTGCTAGGGTTCAATAGGCCACACCGCTGAAGTTCAATGTTAGGTTGTGAGAGCAAAAGTGACACTAAGGTAAGATGTCTTGTATGTGTTAAGAATGGAAGCGGTGTCTGCAACAAGATTAGAGACACAGAATGAGGAACTTTAAGTATGAGGGGGTGACAAAGTACCAATTCTGCTGATACCTTTACTGCTTCTGCAGCAGCTGCACATGCCTGTAAACACTGTGGAAAGCCAGCTGCTACTGCATCTAATCGTTTTGAATAGAATGCTAACGGTCTCTCTTTTGCTCCGAATGGCTGTGTTAATACTGCTTTCATATAACCTTGATTAGCATCTACACATAGGGTGAATGGTTGTTGATAATCTGGTAGAGCAAGGGTCACATTGGTTTGCAACATTCTTTTTAAATTTGTAAAAGCATTTTCTCCGTCCTCAGTCCATTGTATTTTGTCCTTTAGAGTCATCTCCTTCCCGTATATTAAATTTTGCAAAGGTTGAACTAGAAAAGCATAATCTGGTAACCATTCTCTACAATAATTGCAGAGCCCTAAAAAGGACATCATCTGTTGTTTAGTCTGTGGTTTAGGTGCTTCCTGTATAGCTTGTTTCCTTATCTCTAGCAGCGAGCGACCTTTTTGTGAAAGGTTATGCCCTAAATAGACAACTGTCTTTTTGCAATACTGCAACTTCTGTTTAGAAGCTTTATGTCCAGTATTGTATAAATGCTGAAGCACAGTTAGGGTAGTTTCTTTGCAATGTTGTTCTGAATCTGCTGCTATTAAGATATCATCCACGTATAGTAATACCTGACTATGTGATGGTATTTCACAGGTACTCATAGAGTATCTAAGGGCCATGGTATATACATGTGGACTTTCAGAAAATCCCTGAGGGAGTCTAGTATATGTATATTTTTTCCCTTTATAGGTAAATCCAAATAAATGTTGAGAATCAGGGTGCAATGGTACTGAGAAAAATGCATTACTAAGATCCACTACTGAGAAGTAGCTTTTATCAGGAGTCAATGAGTTGAGCAATAAGTGTGGGTTAGGCACGTCTGGTGCTGCATGTTGCACTATGTTATTAACCGGTCTTAAATCCTGCACCATGCGCCATTTCCCTGTATGTCCCTTCTGGACTGGAAAGATAGGAGTGTTGCAAGTGGCTTCAGGAGCCTCTCGCAATATTCCTGATGCTAACATGTCTTGCACTACAGGGGCTATACCTTTTTCTGCTTCAGGTTTTAATGGGTATTGCCTAACTACCGGACGGTGTTCTGATTTCACAATTACTTTGTAAGGTGGAAACCCCTTTACCAGCCCTACATCAGTGGGGGAGGACGACCACAACCCTTCTGGGAGGCGATCTAGATCTGGACATGATCCCTCCTCCAGGGTTGAAAAAATTTGTCAGGTTGGGTCCTTTAAGTGTGTGGTGGGAGTGGTTTGAACTCTCCATCCCAAAGGAAATCGCCACACATTGTGTTTCTCATCATAGCTCCAACAGGAGCCAGATACGGGTTGGTAGTCATTGTAACTGTGCATAGAATCTCGTAAGAACATCTCTACATCTCTCCACTGCATCTGGGGTGGTTTTGAAAGAGATACGTGTGGTGTTCTCTCTCTAAATACAGCCTGTTGCTTGTTAGATAAAATGACTGAGGCTGCTGAAAACCCAGTGGTGGGGTTAACATACATATGTTGTAAGGTAATACAAGTGTCTTGGAGGGCATGAAACGTTTTGTCATAGACATAATCTGGTCCAAGGGTGTCTTTGTACCACATAGTGACGTGTAAGGCATCGTCAGGCATGAACTGGGCCTGTCTAGGGGACTGCTTTTCTCTAGTTTTCCGCAATAATTCTCGTGTCTGTGCAGTTCCCCCTAGGTCCAGAGACCAGTAATATTGTGGTGTTGTGGTTCCTTGCACAACATAAGCTTCTTCATTTACGATTGCTTTCATGCCAGTGGCTGTGGCAACCACGCTAATGCCCATTTGTACCATAAGGTCTCGGCCTAACAAGTTAACAGGACAAGAAGGGCTTATTAACACCTGTGCTTGACATTCAAGTCCAGTTTCCTTATCTTTTACTGCAACTGGGTTTGTTAACTGATGTCTGTCTGTCTGACCTCCTGCCGTTTTTATATTTATGACTGATGAAGAATATGTGACTCCGGGAGGACTGGAGGTTAGGACAGTCCTACATGCTCCAGTGTCACACAGACATTCATATACTTTGCCGTTTATGACTAACTTCCGACTTGGCAAGGTTTCCCACTGCCTTTCTGCTAATAACTGACACACTGCTTGTAAATCTATTTCCTTATCTAAAAGGTCTTGTAAAGTGACCTCCGTTTCCTTTCTTAAAATCACCTCTGTTTTGCCTCGGATGGTGTCGGTAACAGGGGCCTCCGAGGGGGGTCATTGATCATTGTTTTCAATGGAGTTTGGGTTATATGGTTGTTTCCCTACTCTACAATTCCTAGCTAAGTGTCCAGGTTTCCTGCATGTCCAGCAAATGTTATCTTGCTGAGACGAATTCCTGTAATTGTTTCTGAAAACACCTCTCCCCCTTCCTCGGCCTCTTGACCTTCCTCTGAATCCTCCCCTCCCCGGAGGATTCATTTGCACTAGCGCTACTACTTCTGAGGCGCTGAATATTGTGTCTGTCTTTTCCTGTTTCTGCGCTTTCTGCGCGTGTTGAGCATATTATAGTGCTTGTTGGACTGAACCAGTATTCTGATGTACCCAATGTTTGTCAAGATATTTTCGCAATTCGGGCTTTAGGCCTGCGACAAAAGCTCGTTTTAGCTGTTGTTGGTACACTCCTACTGCCTCTTCATCAAATGGGATCCCTGAGTTTCCTCTAAATACAACTCTCATTCTATCCATAAAATCCTCAGGTTCCTCTCCATCTTTTTGTTTACATTGCGCTATTCGTCCATAGTCTGCGCGTCTTACGAAGGCTGTCTCTACCCTGTTTCGCAAGTCTCGTAATGCTTGTATGAGTTCCTGCGAGTCATGTGCTAAGACTTCATCATTATTACCATGTCCTGTGAAGTCTCCCGCTACACGTCCCCATTTATGGGTAAACAACTGTCTGAGACATCTATACATTTCCCTGCCGTTCAAATGAAAACTACTTTGTAATTCTAGGATGGCAGTCCAAAACTCGGGTACCCCTTCTTCAACCGGGGGTATTCCTTTTAAAGCCGCTGTTCTATCCTCAGCGGTCCAGGGTCTATATACTAACATAGTTTCGGGTCCTGCATTATTTGGGCCTCGATTTGGATTTGCCACTTCTACGAGTGGACACACCAAATCATTCTCCCAGTCTTCCTGTTCTGTGTCATTTTTTGGATGCCAGCGTACTTTACTTGTCTCCAGATCCTTTAACGGATACAGAGAAGGGTTAGACCCTCGGGTCATCATTCGAGATGATTCCCCTCCTCCTATTTGTCGTCTATTTACAGCTGGAACTGGTGCAGGCGCAATCATTGGAATTTGTGGGGGCAGTAAGGGAACTGGAGCGGCAGAAGATTTTGTTGCCGTCTCCTCATCTAGTGTAATTAAAGTCGCCTGTAATTTTTTCTCCTTATTTCCCTTTTTTTGCTGTCTTTTATTATCTCTTAATTTACTCTGTTCTAACCATGCATCAGAAAAAACATATTCTTTTTTTCTGTCTTTACCTTCTTTCTTATTGGTAGTCTGTAACATCTCCAGTTTTAAGTTTCCCTGTAATTTTAATATATCTGGAGTGTGGAGTTTTCCTTCAAACCCATGTTTTTTTCCTCCATCTCTGACTACTTATTTGTCCTGATCCTGGCTTATATCCTTCCATAAACTTCTCATCTCCCTCTAGTTCCATTTGTTTACTTTGATTCTTCCCCATTGTTACCTTTTAATGGATACACTACAAAAAATAAAAAATCCTAAAAGCAAGTCTCTGGCATGAGACCTCAGGAGGACACTAACACGGCCTTCTACTGCTCCCTATTAGAGCAGCGGTGTTAGTTTTCAGGGATGAAACCCGTCCTTGATCCTTCAGTCACCAGTATGTTGTTGCTTTTAGGGTGGATCGTGTAGGTTAATCTAAAACCTATAAAAACACATCCACATACAACACTGTATATATTTCCAACAACGCCTACTTTCTCTCCCGGTTAATTTCGGCTAACCTCAACCACATGCATGTCTTGGCCACCTACTTATTTAGGTGCCGTATCTCTCACTTGGCCACCTACTCACTTAGGTGCCATATCTCTCACCTGTATAGTGTGCTCTCTGATCCGTCACCGAGGTCCTTCAGACATCACCAGACGTCGAGCGCAGTTCTAACCACCGGCCTGATGACGAATTCACATCACAGGTCTTTCTTGCACCCGACTTCGAGTGGCTGTCGACAGACTTCGGTGTCGCTTCTCTCGGCGTACTGGAGACGTCTTCGGGGTTCCTCGGATCCGGCTCGAAGGACCAAATTCTATGTTGGGGAAAGCGCCCGGCGTTTCCACCCCAACTCCACATTTATGAGACACACACAGGTTACAGTTTTACTTGCAAGGGTACCCACACTCTCTGCAATGCAAACTACAGCAGAATGTGTTACAAAGGGTGGTTCCCCTTGTCTTCTTTATTTATAGTCAATGGGGGGCGCAAGAGAGGGAAGTGAGATTCTTATCTAAGTAGGCAGCTGTTAACCACCTACTTAGAGTACAATAGCTAAGAGTATGTGGCTAGAAGATAAGAAATAACGTATACATATATATTTACACTCATTGCTGATCATACAGAAATGATTAACAACTGTTTCTTCAACCTAACAGTCCCAAACACTTTTCCTGCATCAAAAGTCAAACTAGTCCCTATTCCTGCCATGAAAGGTTCACATAATGTCACCGATACCTGAACCAACCATGTTTATCAGAGGATGCCAACCCTTTGGCTGCAGCTTTCTCTGCACACGCTGAGAGAGTCTTCAGTGTAGCAGGAAAAGATTTCAGGCCAGAAGATTGCAAATTAAATCATGAAACCTTTGAAGATATTATGCTGAATAAATGTAATAATAATGAAAAATTAGCAATGTGTATTGGAATAAAGCATAATTGTATTTGCCATGACGTTTTGCTTTTCGCTGTAGTGCTATGGTTGAACGGAAAAACTTACTTTTGTGTGCATAAGAAAATAAATAGGAGGAACTACGAAACCAAGTAATTCCTTTTACTATGTATACTTTTTCTTTAATGTTAAAAGATAGACAAACTAGTAATGGGCAAACAGCTCTTCGGCTCTTGAATTAAATTATGCAGGTACTACAGCAAAATGCTCAAAAATACCAAAACACATCAAGAGCTAAATATGCAAAAACAATAAATACCTTCCTGTGGAAAAGGGGCAACATAAACCAAATGTAAAGTCACGAAAATCATGAAAATATAAAGTACACTTTACACACTTCATTTCTTTGAATTGAAATTAATTATATTCATCTACCTTCATACATTAATACAAGACATTATATGATTATAATGTTTGTTATTATCATATAATTTTTATTTAGGTATTATGTAGGTGCAGTTAATGTATAGTGTTACCTGATATATACTAATAAGCAGTAATACAATAAAAAGAGAGAAGAATGTCAGCTGTTCTCCAAGAAGTTACTGATTTCTTGGATGGCTAGAAGAACATCGATTCAGTTCCCAAAAATCTGTAAGAACAATTTTTGAGGATCTGTATTTTCCATTGTTATTCTCAAAGGGCTGTCATCATGACTATTTTGCTTTTCAGGTAAAGACTCCAACAGCAGGACTGTGGTACAGCAGCCTGTGTCTGACACATTGCAGCCAGGAGACTCTGTGAGCCTGCAGTGTACGATAGAGACTGGGAGCTGTGCAGGAGAACACAGTGTTTACTGGTTCAGACATGGATCAGGAGAATCCCTTCCTGGAGTCATTTACAGCCCTGGAAACAGCAGTGATGAGTGTGAGAAGAGCCCTGAGGCTGGATCTCCTACACGGAGCTGCGTCTACAGCCTCCCCAAGGGGAACCTCAGCCTCTCCGATGCTGGGACTTACTACTGCGCTGTGGCCATGTGTGGGGAGATGCTGTTTGGGAACGGCACATAGCTGGATATAGATGGTAACACCCAGTGTGGGGAGATGCTGTTTGGGAACGGCACACAGCTGGATATAGATGGTAGCACCCAGTGTGGAGAGTATATCTGCTTCAAAGTTTTATTTAGCTTATTCTGCTATTAAGACATTTATTTCTTTTTTTAATGTAATGAATTTTCTAATTTAAGTGCTTAAATTAAATTACACAGATGTTAATTTAATAATTATCCATCCATCCATCCATTTTCCAAACCGCTTATCCTATTGGGTCGCGGGGGGTCCGGAGCCTAATTTAATAATTATTTCAAATATTAATATCCATCCATCCATCCATTTTCCAAACCGCTTATCCTATTGGGTCGCGGGGGGTCCGGAGCCTAATTTAATAATTATTTCAAATATTAATATAAATTGTTAAAATACAAAATACTAGAAGTTCATGTTAAAAATGGACTATTTACAAAACAACTGCTGTAATGTGTTATCGATTTGATCTTTAACTAATGTAATGTAAGCAAATGGGAAATGTGTCTCTATATCATTATGCTGAAATCTATCTCTTTGTTACAGGCTTTCAGAAGCTGCTGGATCCTCTTCACTCTGGCTTGCTGATAGTTTTATCTTGCAGCATTATTCTGAACGTTGCTCTCATTTGTATAAGATGTAAACTGACCTGTACACACTGTGCAGGTACGCTGCCCGGCTTTATGCACTCAGAAGGACAAAATGTAGATTTTAACAAATTATAGAAATATAAAATTGTTTTATGATAGATAACATTTTCATATTAAAACCACTCTTGCAGGTAATACAGTTTTAAAATCCATTATTAAATCTCACCTTATTTATATAAACCTTTTTGTACTGTAAGATTTACATTTTTGTATTATATCTTTCATATTTTGCAAAATCTATTGAAATATACATGTTGCAATAAGTTGCATATCAATAACTTTTATTACCAAGATCTCCTTTATAGCAATTTTATTATATATGATATATGAGAACAAATGACACGTATCCAAACATGCACACTTAAATTGACAGAAGTCATTTTTACTTTCATTTTTGAGACAAAAAGGATGTTGATTGCTTGAAAATTCGGAATGTTATCTGACCACGGTATGATACCGTGCGAAATTAAATAATATATTGATGTGTTATATATTTTAAACAGATGAAAAGAACAGTGATATATCAAAAGTGGAATGGTCACGCAAGCAAGTATGTAATAAATATTTCAAATTACAAATCGTCAGTAAAACAAATGAACCTCAGACTGATTTCCATCCTGGGATCAGCATTTTAAGTGCTATTTGTGAAAATAGGTAATAGCAAACCGATTTGATCCATCCAATTCTGCCATCTTTGTCTCCACAGTGCCATGACGAGGACACACTGAATTACGCTGCCCTGAACCTTAAGAAGCCAAAACCCAGGAGACAGAAGAAAGACGGGAATAATGACACTCTGTATTCTGACCTCCGCTACAGAGATTATGAATAAAGATGCTTCTCATTCATGTCAGTCACACAGAGTGTTCAGGGTGTAGCTTTAATAATGTTCAGAGGAGGGCAGGGGAGCCAGTGCTTCTGAGACTGAATCACGGGATTTTACGGAGCACCGGTGCTGAGTTTGGTGTCAGTGTGTTTGGGGCGCATTTTTACTGGAAGTGCAAATGTTCAAGCCAGACTGGGGGCTGAGGGAGGGGGAGAGGGGAGCCACAGAGATTATTTCTTCATGGCATGGGGGGGAATAAGCGGCTTTAATGTTGTGGAAAGGCTGAGTTGCTGCAATCAGTTCTTTGATGTCACACATGCTTACTTGTCTCCCTTGTGTACCATGCTGAATGGTTTGGGGCAAACGCACAGGGACTGATCGATTATATTAAACAGATGAAAGAAACTGAATGAAAATTTCAAGTGTTCTTAAATTACGTTTTTCATTTAATTGTGTGTTCTGGATGTATTTTTGAGTATATACATGTACCTGTATATGTACCTGTATATATACCTGTGTCGTTAATAACGATGTGGATAATTAAGAAAGAGGAGTTTTGTTTCTTGCTCCCTGTCTTGTTACTTGGCTCACAAACATACACACACATAGACACACACACAAACATACACAGACACACAAACACACACACACATAGACACACACACACACAAACACACATGCACACATGCACACACACACACTGCTACGGCTCTGTAAGAACACTACCATGCTCTTTTGTGTGAGTGGGGTGGGGGGTGTTAAATAAGATGAAAATGACAATGGCTGTACTTTTGTTATGTCAGTTGTGTTTCTATAGTCATTGTATCATATTCCACAAGCTTTTTATTCTACAAGATGTACAAGCCAGTCAGTGTATTCAGTGGGGTGTTCAGGAGTCATTAGGTTCTGAAAAATGTCTTGCATTTAAAACATAATGTACTTTTGAATACTTAAGTATTTTTAGATGCAAATACTCCAGTACTTTAACTGAAGTAAAAAATTAACTGAAAAACTTTGAGTATTAT
>NW_026043526.1:0-37484 GCF_023856365.1 Brienomyrus brachyistius
GGCGGGCAACATGGACAGACAGGTAGACGAGCTGTCTGAATAAGCAGCTGCAAGTATAAAACAATAAATGAAGCAGGTATGTGGTGGGCAGTGTTACAGCGTCCTTAATATGGTCAATACAGAAAAGGCATGTTATCATGTTATGTATATACTGCCTCCAGTTACTTAATGCCTAACTTTAATACATTGATTGATTTGTTCACTGCTGCAGCCTGTGTCAACTTTCCTTTCAGACAGATGTAAAGTCCATTCTGTTTTTGTTCTGTGTAGTTTTTTTTGAACAGCATATGGCTGAATTCTGTTAAACCTCAGACTGAAGAAAATTGTGTTAATTGAAAAGCAAATATCAAAAACTCAGTCTGCAGGAATGTTTTTCTAAATATTTCTGTGGACTTTTGGAAATTTCACGAAATTCCATTGCTCCATTACATAAACACTGAGTGAGATTTCATTCCCATTACTGCAACGTATGAAGAGGATTATGACTTATTACTTTAGGTTATCGGACTGAGTGAGTTTTGGAAATTTGCTCTTCGATAACTGAAGCAGTGCTGTGAATGCAGAGGTTATATGCGGTCGCATATCAACAGAACTGTATGTTTATGTCTTGTCTTAATTATTTTGATTAAATGTCTAACTATTCCCAATATGTGTGAACATACTTGGCCAAATAAAGCTGATTCTGATTCAGTCAGAGGGTAATCGTCGGTGTGCTGTACTATCGTGGTGACCCACACAGAGAGCTTAGGACCATGATTTCAGTGTGTGCTTGTGTGAGGGGACAGGCAGGGCGGCGGCTCACTGGGTGATGCACTCCTGTGGGTATAGGGGCTGGGATAGGGGGCGGAGCAGTTACTCCTCAAGGAGGAGTAACAGTCACAGCCGTGGGGGGAGGAGAGGGAGAGGGTGCTCCCAAACTGGGGGTGTGGGTTTGATGAAGAGCAGAGAGACCCTGAGCCTGGGATGAACCAGCTGCCTACTGAAACGAAAGCGGATAAAGACAGAAACTAGAACCTCAAACTAAACAACACAAACAACAATATCAAGTTATATTCAATCATTAAACCGTTATATATTTAATCTAAACAATAGTAATAAATATCGTTCCGATTCAAAATATCATTTACGGGTGAATCTTATGACTTGCATTGGGAAACAGGAAACGGGCCAAGCTGCAGGGCCAGTTCAAAGGCATAGTGCGAGGCGCCCAGAAAGGGGGCGAGGTCTGGGCGGAGTCAGCTAAAGAAGAAAAAGGCCTGACCTTTTTCTGGATGCTGTGGACTGTGTTTGTGTGTGAGCTGCAGCTGCATGTTCCTTACATTTTTTTTATTAACACCAGCACCGTGAGGTTTGGCCTGGACTGGGTCCTGTCCTGCATGGTTGAAGACATGTTGACTGATGGTCAGCCCGTGTTCTGTTGGATCCCACAGAAAGGAAATGGGAATCCCGTTTGGATCGGATGCTGACAGTTGAAAAAAAACTCATGTCTGTGTGTTATGAAAGAATATCAATAAATGTTTCCGAAAGGGGATGACTCATTTGGTAATTATTTACGGCTTATGTTATGGCTGAGAAATTTACAGTCCTTTACTAAAGTCTGACTTCTTTCGAGTCACCTTTAATATAGATTGGACACTCTCTATGCTATGTACAATACTTATATAGATGGTACATGTTTACTTGCTTGCACAGATGGTTGATTAGGTAATTAGTGTAAGTGTGTGTGTGTGTGTGTGTGTGTCCAATCGCATGTATGTCCAAGGTCCATAGTAAGTAATATACACTGATCAAGAGATGCCTGAAAGTGGATGAAAGAGGACATTAGTGGGTGTATCACTTAGTGTAACGGGTGCAGGAAAATGAGCAGGACTGCAAGCCATATAATGACCCACTGTCCTTATCTAGCTCTTAATACAGTATGCATACAGTGATGTATCTACAATGGACAGCTACTATAAGCAGATAGCACAGTACAGGTGCTTAATCTGTATGCTATTTCCATCCATCCATTGTCCAAACCGCTTATCCTACTGGGTCACAGGGGGTCCGGAGTCTATCCCGGAATCAATGGGCACGAGGCAGGGAAGAACCCAGGATGGGGGGCCAGCCCATCACAGCTCACACTCACACACCATTCACTCACACATGCACACCTACGGTAAATTTAGCTACTCCAATTAGCCTCAGCATGTTTTTGGACTGTGGGGGGAAACCGGAGGAAACTAGCAGCTTTGTGTGGTAATTGTTTGTATTAAAAATACATTGGATCAAGTCAAATTATTTTTATGAAGAATTAACATCTAAAAGCTGCTAGTAGACCGTGGGAAAATAATTTTTCTATTTTCTTGCTGCCATCTCGTGGCCAAAAGTAGGTATTGCAATTTCCATCATATGTAAGAGGGCCTGCCCATCAGAGTAATGTACATCCTGTGACATGTATTGACTATCAAGACAAACTGAAACACGGTGTATTAGGCTGTCAATGAGTACTGGACTAGGGTGAAAAACTGCCTGATAATCTACCTATTAACTAGAAGAGTACAAACTGGAGACGGATCCCCTAATACAGAGGGATTAACGTCTGTGCCACATCCAGAACCATTCAGTGTAGGAGTCTGGTGGTTCTACTGGATACTGACAAGTACCCAGCCCCTTTGTTCCCTCTGATAATCATCAGTCCTCCTCTGAATGCCTTCACCACTCTATTCCTGAATAGGTACACATTTAAATATGCTAGCAAGATCAAGGTATTGGGATAACTGTTAGGTTCGCTGTTCAGAGAGTTGCAGTGAAAACCATCATACACAGTGGCCCTTTCTGGATAAGATTACCTCCCTCTGATCTAACAGGTCAAGATCAAAGCAAGGTGCATTGCAATGTCTGACACCCAGCACACTACAGCATATAAAATACAGGTATCCATCGCCTTCCGCATTTGGAACCAGGACCACTTGTTGCAAGTCAATTTGGGCGTATCTCAAGTTATACGAGAGAGGCAAGACATTAAGGACAGTATACACAGTACTGAAATAATAATGTACATATTAAACCACAGCACTTAATAAACAGATACTGCACTTACATTTCACAAAAAAAAAATAAAGCACAGATTGCACTAAGAAATCAAAAGATGCATGTGCTAGCAAACAGTGGGAGCTGAGGAAGAAGCAGTGGTGAAATACTTTATTGTACAGTACAGTAAGTTTCTTTTTATAGAATGAAATAGCATACAGGGGGCGGCATGGTGGTGCAGTGGTTAGCACTGTTGCCTCACACCTCTGGGACCCGGGTTCGAGTCTCTGCCTGGGTCACATGGGTGTGGAGTTTGCATGTTCTCCCCGTGTCGTCGTGGGGTTTCCTCCGGGTACTCCGGTTTCCCCCCACAGTCCAAAAACATGCTGAGGCTAATTGGAGTTGCTGAATTGCCCGTAGGTGTGCATGTGTGAGTGAATGGTGTGTGAGTGTGAGCTGTGATGGGCTGGCCCCCCATCCTGGGTTCTTCCCTGCCTCGTGCCCATTGATTCCGGGATAGACTCCGGACCCCCTGTGACCCAGTAGGATAAGCGGTTTGGACAATGGATGGATGGATGGATGCTGAGGCTAACTGGAGTTACTAAATTGCCCGTAGGTATGCATGTATGAGTGAATAGTGTGTGAGTGTGCCCTGTGATGGGCTGGCTCCCCATCCTGGGTTGTTCCCTGCCTCGTGCCCATTGCTTCCGGGATAGGCTCCAGACCCCCCACGACCCAGTAGGATAAGCGGTTTGGACAATGGATGGATGGATGGAAACAGCATACAGATCTTATAAGCACCTGTACTGTGCTATCTGCTCATAGTAGCTGTCCATTGTAGATACATCACTGTATGCATACTGTATTAAGAGCTAGACAAGGGTCATTATATGGCTTGCAGTCCTGCTCATTTTCCTGCACGCGTTACACTAAGTGATGCACCCACTAATGTCCTCTTTTATCCACTTTCGGGCATCTCTTGATCAGTGTATATTATTTACTATGGACCTTGGACATACATGCGATTGAACACACACACACACTTACACTAATTACCTAATCATCCATCTGTGCAAGCAGGTAAACATTTACCATCTATGTAAGTATTGCACATTGCATAGAGAGTGTCCAATCTATATTAAAGGTGACTCAAAAGAAGTCAGACTTCAGTAAAGACTGTAAATTGGCAGCCATAACATAAGCCGTAAATAATTACCAAATGAGTCATCCCCTTTCGGAAACATTTATTGATATTCTTTCATAACACACAGACATGAGTTTTTTTTCAACTGTCAGCATCCTTCTCGATTGTCAGAAGCTCTGCGCTAGAGGGAGGTTTACTGGTCTTATACTCTTCTGGCACCTTGTGTGATTCCTGACTTGGGACATCAGTTTGGCTCCTTCTGTATGTGGTTTACATTGTATTTGTTCTTTAAAGTTGCCCCTTCAGAATTAGACAGTGTAACCAGCTTGCCACATATTGCCTGGATGACATAAGGTCCGGTAAAATCCGGTTCCGTTCTTCCTCCTTTCCGTCCCCGCTTCCTCATGTTGAACAGAAGCGCCTCATCTCCAACATGATAAACTGTGTTTTGGTACCTCTTTTGTATTCGTTTACCACATGCCTGCTTCTGTTTTTCCTGTTACTAGGAGATGTTTTCAGCTGTTGTTGCTTATTGTCTCAACTACTTTATTTTTTTCATCAAAAAACGTGCCGTAGCTTTTCTCATCGGGAAGAATAATTGTGGAAAGCTGAAGTGGAAAAACATTCATAGCAAATTATTATTATTCACAGATCATTATAAAGAGTCATTTTCTAAAAGCATTAAGAACAATGTAATTTGCTGTTTCAAGATATGTTTTTAAATAACTACTTGTCAGTCATAAGAAACTCTTCAACACACATGATCCGATCTTGCCACAAATCATTTTTAATCTCACTTTTGTTGCCAGCAGTTCAGACATTAATGGCTGTGTGTTGAGTTATTTTGAGGGGACATCAAATTTACACCATTATACAAGCTGTACACTGATTACTTTACATTCTATCAGAGTTTCATATCTTTAACGTTGTCCCTTGAAAAGATATAATAAAATATTTACAAAAATGTGTGGGGTGTACTCACTTTTGTGAGATACTGTATATTAAGGGATTGATTGTCAATAATATCAGTAATTCCTGATGTAATGTTAAAAGAATAGAGCCTGTCTCACACAGTTCTAAAACAACCTCAAAAACAGACTTACCATTTTATGTCATCATTCGTTTTCTCATCCAGGCCATTGGTTTGGGGATGATATGCAGCAGTGATCAACGGCAGAACAGGGGCTCTGAACGCAGTATGGATTAAAAAGGAATTAACCATCTCTCTCAATATAAAATTAGGATCATTTATTCTCTACAGAGGCCCCCATAGAATAGTGCATCCATCCCCTCACTCATGTTTAGACAGACGTAAGGCAACAGGCCAATGACATTCAGAACAGCAACAACATCAACAATTGTACAGCTAGTTTTAAAATTTAATAAAAAAGACAAACCAATTAGGTAATATTAATGAAATTATTAAAATGTGCAGATTAATAGTCAGAAATAATTTGCGATTTTAAGAGCGGAAAGGATACATTAAAACTCAATTACATTTATCCCTTAATAATAAAAAAAAGGTTTTTGAATTTTACATCATGATAAATGAGAACTATATGTGATTACTAATTACTGTTGACTAATTTCCTGTCTGGACGTTTCCCTCCTCATTGTTAAAAGTCATTATATGTCTGGGTGCCAGTCAGTGGAAGCACACAGACATGTTGGCCAGCTGTCATATTCATTCAGCACCAGCCCATCAAGTAGAGAATTCAGCACCACGGACAGTGACCTGTGTTACAATGACATCAGGTCATTGGCTCTAAATATTTTTCTAGAAATAACTAAATGGCTCTATTGTAGAAATTTCCAGCCAGAGTCTTGTGGTGCGTTCGTTTTTCTCTCGGAACTTGGAAATTCCAAATTGGGTGACATCACATCCAACAATCTCCCGTTCAAGCTAGCACAACTCGGAACAAACATGGCTGCCTCCATGAATACGCTGCTGTGTTGTTGCTTTATATTTTAGCAGTTATGGAGTAAGATTATTATTTCAGACAAATAAACAAGAAACAGGAACTAGTCAAACCACATTAAAAGCTTTATAAAGTATTTTAGTACATTCATAGCGATATTCTTTTTTCGAGAGGCAAACAAACTACAAACAAACCAAAAACACTAACAAGTCTGGTAAAAATCTGATATTGCATGTTAGGATACTGTTTACGGTCACAATATGGTATTCTCTAAATCGAACACGTGCAATTACATTAATAATTACTAATAATTATAAATAATAATAATAATAAATGGGCGGTATGGTCGTGCACTGGTTAGCACTGTTGCCTCACACCTCTGGGACCCAGGTTCAAATCTCCGCCTGGGTCACATGTGTGTGGAGTTTGCATGTTCTCCCCATGTCGTCGTGGGGTTTCCTCCGGGTACTCCGGTTCCCCCCCACAGTCCAAAAACATGCTGAGGCTAATTGGACTTGCTAAATTGCCCGTAGGAATGCATGTGAGAGTGCATGGTGTGTGTGAGTGTGCCCTGCGATGGGCTGGCCCCCCATCCTGGGTTGTTCCCAGCCTCGTGCCCATTGCTTCCGGGATAGGCTCCGGACCCCCCGTGACCCAGTAGGATAAGCAGTTTGGAAAATGGATGGATGGGATAATAATAAATTTAACAAAATAAACATTTTTAAGGATTTGTAAAATAGAATTAATGTTGAGTGTGTAAGCCGCCATGTTGAAATTACGTCACAGGGGCAACTCGGACAAGAAGATTCTGTCAGACATTAACGTCATAAAAGAGGCGTTTCTAATGGGAAGTGATGTTTTTCGTGACGTTTTTGTCCGAGTTGGAGTGAAATAATCAAACGCAGCATGTGTTCCTATTTGAAGAGAATATTCTATTTTTATTCTAAGGAACTACAGAAAATCAGCTCTGCATGTGATCTCCCCTTTACTGCTCGAGCAGGGCACACGCACATCAACAAGTGTCAAGGCAGCAAGTGCATGCAAACAACTTCTCAGGACGGTTACAGTATAGGACCTTCAGAAAGAGCCAGACTGCGGCGTCATTCAGAGATTCCATTGTCTAAGGCTTGCACTAAAACATTACAGCATATTTAAACAAAGTAGCATGGCACCTGTGTCAGAATCCCTCCCTGCCTTGTTCTGTTCTCTCTTTGTTGTCCCCATTTAGCCAGCACATGTCACTGGCCATCCTGACTCCTCTTTTGATTGTGGGTTTTAAGGATATCAGTGGGTCTGTGTTTTCATAATTGTCCCCCAGGCCACCATGCTGCTCAGCCCTTGATTCCAACTACAGTTGCAATCAGGTGGTTCTCAATCTACTAGGACTGTATAACAGGATTGGCCACCTGTTCTACCTTTACTCGTTCAGCCGCATTCATGAGTCTGGCCTATAGGTTATTCAAATTTTGTCCTGCCAAATTTACCGGACAGGAGGTGGACACTGCAAATGAATGTGTGAATACTCCAATACCTACATCTTTACAAGTTACCTGAAGTGGTTTGGTAAATGATTGTGAGGTTGGAAGTCCTTCTTGATGTCTGTTTGCAGCTCATCCACCAGCAACTGCACGAGTTGTCGCTCCCAGAGGGAATCCCACTCTCGGTCCGCTGGAGGGTCCATCTCACTGTAGCTGGAGTATGTTTCCATCAGTCACTTGGCGTGGGGCTCACAGAATTTACCAGGCTCCTGTTTAATCTGACGCACCTTAGTCCAGTCCATGCATCTGGGGAACTTCTCTGAAAATCTCTGGCAGATTCTTTGCAGCTATACTTGATATTGGGTACTTGCCGCAACTAAGTAATGGGTTGTTGAATCAAAGTCCCGTTCCATGTCAAAAATAACCCCATTTTAGGGTTTTGTTAAACAACTGGTCTAATTTGGATGCAGAGGTTCTGCACGGAAGGCCCAGTCTCTGAAGGGCTGTGGCATAGCGAGGCCTGTTCTGCCTGGAATCCGGCAGGTCACTGGCAACATCCCCCAACTCCTTCATCTATAAGGTCGGGAAACCAGAACGTTTACTCCCCCTTATGGATAAGGACATACCAACGTTGGGGCAACTCCTGCTGCCTGAGTCTTCAACCAAGTCCAAAACAAAAGTATACAATGTTAGGAAGGGTAATTCAATGGTATGAGACTGAAACTAGAAACTGTAAATCGGATGGAGTTAAATAGCAATACTGTGGAAGAGGCATGGGAATTTTTTAAAAGCACATTGTTGCAAGTGCAAAAGAACTTCATACCCGTTTCCAGAAAAACTAAATCTAGGAAACTGCAACCAAGCTGGTGTCATGACCTGCTTGTACGATCCTCGTGTGTGCCACGCCCCCTCATTAACCATGTGTGCTGCCCCGATTGTAACCAGCTGTTTTCTGTCAGTTTGAGTAGTCCTGTGTATTTAGTCCACATTCAAGTCTGTTTCCCCAGTCCTGTCATTGAAATCTCTCGCTGTTGGTACCTGTTTTCATCAATAAACCCTCATTCCCGACTCTCCGTTTCCCGGATCCTTGATTCCTCGCTTCCTGCCTGTTCGTCCAGCACGCGATGTCACAGGTGGTTTACTACGAAAATTAAGAATAAAGTCAGGAGCAAAAGGGCTTTCTTCCACAAATGGAAATTAACTAATGATTTCAAAATAAAGCAGGAGTATCTAAGTCTACAGGTTTAGTTAATAACAGTTATAAGGATGACGTTAAAAGTTTCTTCCAATATTTTAACTCCGAAAGAGCTCTAAAAGCTGAAAATCACTCATTTGCAGGATAGTAAGGGCCTTATAATTGAAAATGAAATTGATATAAATGAGTTTAATGATTATTTTACAATGGCTGTTCACAGTAGAATAGCTTACCACCATTTAGTACAAATACAACGATGTCTATGACCAATATATGTATAACTGAGGCTGATGTGGTACAAAGCCTAGCTAAGCTCAAAATAAATAAATCGCAAGGCCCTGATGGCATCTTATCTATAGTTTTAAAAGAGATGAGGGGTATTATTAGCCAACCTTTAACTTTACTATTCCAGAAATCATTATCTGCTGGTGTGGTATCTTCTGATTGATGTTAGATCATGTCTCATGTCCAGAGAGGCTACAACAGGATCTGGATTTAATTAGCGACTGGGCTCATACGTGGCAGATGAAATTTAACATAGATAAATATAAGGTAATCCATGCAGGGAGCAGAAATATAGTAAATATAGTAAAGTACAGATATTTTATGGGTTCCACTGAAATAAAGGTAGCTGATTACGAGAAAGATCTCGGTGTGTATGTTGATACTTCCATGTCCCACTCTTGCCAGTGTGGGGAAGCATTAAAAAAAGGCAAAAGGATGTTGGATTAAACTCCACACACCTAGAGATGTAAGTCAAGAGAAGTGATGCTACGATTATATAATTCCTTGGTAAGATCCCACCTAGAATACTGTGTGCAGGTTTGGTCACCATACCTTCAGAAGGACATTGCTGCCTTGGAAAAGGTGCAACGTAGGATGACTAGAATGATTCCTGCACTTAGAGGAATGTCTTATGAGGAGAGGTTCGCTGAGCTGAATCTGTTTAGCCTCAAGCAAAGGAGACTATGGGGGGACATGATCCAGGTATATAAGATTCTAACAGGTCGGGATGCTGTTCAGCCAAATGACCATTTCAATATTAATTTAAAATACTAGAACTCGTGGCCATAGTGGAAATTAGCTGGAGAACATTTAAAAATGAATCTGAGGAAGCACTTCAATTCAATTCAATTTTATTTATATAGCGCTTTTAACGACATGCATTGTCACAAAGCACTTTACATTTAACCGGCCAGAACCCCACCAAGCAAGCCTGAGGCGACAGTGGCAAGGAAACTCCCTCTAGCAGGAAGAAACCTTGAGTGGAACCTAGACTCAGAAGGGGACCCCATCCTCCTCTGGGCGACCAAGGAGCATGAAACTGCATTTACATTGACATTCATTAGAGTTCATATAGTTATAAAGTCCCAGTTGGTTTCATGTAGTTATATCCAGGAGTCCAGGTGCGGGTTCACACGGTGTAGTCGGCTCGGTATCAGCTCGAAAAAGAGAAGATGGAGAAGAGTTATTGCCCTACACCTAACCGGCAGGACTAAAGCAACTATGACAGCCTGCCTAAAAGAGTGACCTGGAAGGAAGCACAGGCATGAGGGTTTACAGAGGTTTTGGCGTCAAGCCACCTCCCATCCACAGCTTAAGTGATCGGCGAGAGTGGCAGGACGACAGCACCAATCCCCCCTTTCCCCTTCAATCTCAAATAACTATGAACCTCCAGATTTCCCATTCACCTTAGAAAAGAAGATTTAACTATCCAAAAGACTGGCGAAAGAGGTACATCTTAAGCCTTGACTTAAAAGCAGAGATTGTGTCTGAGTTCCGAACACTAATAGGAAGTTTATTCCATAGCTGTGGTGCTTTATGAGCAAATGCTCTTCCCCCAAAGGTAATGTTCTTTATTCTGGGTACGGATAGAATACCTCCATCTCGTCATCTAAGTGTATGATTCGGAACGCAAATGAGGTCACTCACATACTGCGGTGCAAGACCATTTACAGCTTTATAGGTTAAGAGCAGTGTTTTGTAGTCAACACGAAATCTAACTGGCAGCCAGTGCAGTGAAGATAAAATTGGGGTAATATGATTATATGTTTTAGTTTAACTATTGCTAGTAGCGGTTCAATCAATGCTGGGAGCATCGCTGAATAATTTTGATGGAACAGGTTCTAGCATACAAGTAGATGAATTTGAAGATAAAATTAAGTACATCAGTTCTGACTGGTTAACCAATATTCAATATTCAAAATGTTCTGTTTAATTGAGCATATTTTTGGTCAAAAAGTTTCATAAAGTCGTCACTGGAAAATAACCAGTGGTCTGGTTATTAGTCAGCTTGGACACCATAGTAAATAGGAATCTAGGATTATTTTTGTTTATTTCAATTAGTTCTGATAGATACTAGATGATTTGGCGGCACTAAGAGCCTTTTTGTAGCTACCCATAGCCTCTTTCCATGCTAGTTCGAACACCACTAGTTTAGTATGATGCCACTTACATTCTGTAAGGACATAAAACTTATAGGTCCTGCAGGCCCCAACTCTGATCAGCCTGCATCAGTCTATTTCAGAGCTCCGCTGGCCCAGGCAAGACTGGACTCAACTCGTCAAACCACCCCTTTTAAGGAAGGCAAAGGCCTGCCGGCTCCTGAGAGACTGGATAGGAATAACTGGAGCAGCACAGAAAAAGCAAGACCTTTCACCCCCGGAGTGACCAGAGTTCCACAATCAATCCACAGCAACAACAGCTGTCAGCCTCCAGACACAGACACCTTTTCCACTATAAACAGGATAACTCAGCACACATAGATGTTAGGGACAAATACACGCATGTTTGGTCTCGTTTGAATAGGCATGAGACGAGGAGTATTATACTCTCAGATTTAAGGCAGTATAGCTTTTCCTAAGAGAAATACAGAAACTTCGGCTCAACCCACCAAACTGAGAGAGATTCTCTCATGGTAGAACAAGGGAATTACAACCACCCCCTAAAGTGATCTGATTGGCTGGGGACTTGAGAACCAAGGTCAGCAATGCCCCTAAAATTAACCATTGACCGAAATTAGTCAGTCTTCAGAAACATGCCATCACCTGGTCTGGATACTTAAGGAAGGGCTTCAGAAGTAGTCGGGGAGTCACTCTGTAATCAGAGCTCCCGCAGAGAACTGGGTGAAAGTCTATCTGTAGTCAGATACTTTCCACAGAACTTTGTTCACTCTCAGCTGAGGAATGTGAATACATGATATGAAGACAACTGGATCACAACTGGATCACGGGGGAATCATAAGCAGGGAAGAACACACAGGCAAACAGCAGCAGCAACATTAAAGGCAGGACTGAGAAGCACATTTATACAAGGCTAAGCAGGGAGCAAACTAGAGGCACCTGAAATGAGTAACACAAGGGCAGGAAGGAGAGGTAAAACAAACGCGGAACAGGCATGGCACGTTATACCACACTAGGGAGGAAACGGGAGGTTCAGGAGGGCAGGGTGTGGCAGGGATCCGTTTCAAAATTTAATTTTGGCTTGTACAAACCTTGGTAAAAGCTGCAAAAGATCGATCAACCACTTTCTGAGCTATTGTCTTAACAAACAAAGCATCTGTTGGGGTGGCGGTGTCTGGGGAATACCATGTGTAATACACCTTGTGAAGATTTATATGTAAAACAAAATATTTTTTGATTCTATCACACATATAGAAATTATCCATCCATCCATTTTCCAAACCGCTTATCCTATTGGGTCGCGGGGGGTCCGGAGCCTATCCCAGAATCAATGGGCACGAGGCAGGGAACAACCCAGGATGGGGGGCCAGCCCATCGCAGGGCACACTCACACACCATCCACTCACACACACACACCTACGGGCAATTCAGCAACTCCAATTAGCCCCAGCATGTTTTTGGACTGTGGGGGGAAACCGGAGTACCCAGAGGAAACCCCACAACGACATGGGGAGAACATGCAAACTCCACACACATGTGACCCAGGCGGAGACACGAACCCGGGTCCCAGAGGTGTGAGGCGACAGTGCTAACCACTGCACCACCATGCCGCCCCTTATAGAAATTATTCTAGGTTTAAATAGTAATTTAGCTGAGTAACTAGGCTGAAATTCTAGATAGTTGCAATTTTAAGAATTATTACTATTATTCACAGCTTTTAAGCATGCAGTTGGATGACGGATGGATGGATATTCAGCCACCAGAAATGCCAATTGTTGTTAAGAGGATCAAAGTCTGCAAAGTAGTATGCAGGGTTTAAGGCCAGAACACAGCATACTCTCCGACAGAAAGCATAAAGTTCACTGGGGGAATTTCTGTGGCCACTGCCTGAACAGCATGTGTGGAGAATGTTTATGAGGGTCGAGCCATGCAGAGCTGCTGGCCCTGGCATGTAATGATGAATCACAAATCAGTTAAAAATCGGTGCAAATGCATGAAGATTTAAACCGGCTGATGTGGAAAATGAATCACTATTGTAGGAGTACTTCACAGTACTTTAACAGAAAAACTGGTGTAATATTACATTTGATTTCACAATGTGAGTTTGACGTCAGATGTCACTGCGTATCACGTCGACATCGTACGTCAGTTTTTGGTTTTGAGCGAACGCGAGATGATGAATGAATTTGAAACTGAGGACGGCACAGTGGTTAGTGCTGGCTTCGGTCCAGGGCCCTTTCTGTGTGGAGTTCGCATGCTCTCCCCGTTTTCGCCGGGGACTCCAGGTTCCTCCCACGGTCCAAAAGCATGCAGGATAGGTTGACTGGTGAGTCTAAATTGGCCCTGTAGTTGTGTGAGTGTGTGCGACCTGCGGTGTGTAGGTGACTGCCTGGGCTTGGTTCCTGTCTGCGCCCCTTGTTCCCGGGATAGGCTCCGGTCTCCCCCGCGATCTCAGTTGGGATTAAGTGGTTTCAGAAAATGGATGGATGGACGCACCGCCCGATCTTCAATTGGCGGTGTGGCAGCATATTAGCTTTCCGGTAATCACAAACGAGGAGGAAACAGCGAGAAAAGCACAGACAAGACATAAACTGCATGCAAACATTGTAATAGACTGATAACATACACAAACAGGTCCACTGGCACCACCGTGAGCTGAGTGAAGATTATTAAAAGGGCAAAGCACGCTAAAAAGCTGCACATGCAAACCTTAGCTTATTTATTTGATTTATTTTTTTTTATTTACTTATTTTGATTTGGGATTTTTTTCAACAGTATTTTATTCAAATTCAGTTGCACTGTTCACAACAGTGTCAACAGTTCAGAAAGATAAATATAAGAATATTTTTGAATATATTTGTCTGCAGCTCATTCTGCAAAAAATGAGAAAATTGTATCGTGAACTCAGAATCGTGAATCGTATCAAATGGTGAGTTGAATGTATCGTTACATCCCTAGTTCTTACAGTAGTACTATGGTATGGTGGAGCCACATGACAGGAAGGCAGTACATTGCGAAGTCTGTTAAGAACATCATTCGCACTGAACTGCCCTCCATTGACCAGCTGTACTTTAACTGCCACAGTAACAAGGTTCAGTCTATAATCCAGGACTCTGACCACCATCCACAAACACTGACTAGCAGATTCATGAACAGCTTCATTCGCCAAACAATTCAAACCTGCAGCTTTTGCATCCCCTGTAACAGTCATTTCCACGGCAGCTGCACTGTACAGCTGTTACTGCACTTTATCCACCACTGACCACGTATCATCCAGTTTTGTCCTGCTTTGTATCGCACTGTTTCTGCACCATGTTGTCTTGTACTCCCTTGTGTTGTTATGCACCATCTGTGTTGTTCTGAGCAGTGCCATGATGCAATATTACAAAAAGATCTTGAGGAAATGCAGAGTTCTGGAGGAGATTCTCACAGATCATGGCATGTGTTTATACTGAAGAAACTGTACAAATTGCTAGACATAAAACACAGGACTGGCAACTGTGGTACGTTTTAACACCTTGATAAAAAACTTAAAATCCATAGTAAGTAGGACAACCTCATAGAACCTTTACTAGTCATTGTTCAGAAGATTAACACGGATTAAAAACCATTACTATGAAAGCACGCTAATCAGTTAAGTTGATTATGTGGAGAGAGAGAAAAAAAACTGTCTTTGAAAAAGATCAACCATAGAACGAAGCTGCAGCATTGACACCCCCTAGTGGTGATTTGAAGATAGTTCTGTCTGTAGCAGCTAAGCAGTAGATTTGGCGTCAGGTGCCATGACAAACTCAGTGCTGCTCGGTTTGAACGGCAGAAGCACAAAAATAAAGGGGGCATCTACTGCACGCCCCCCACCCTTGAAAATGGTACAAATTATCATGCAACAGTTTTCTTAAGTAAGTCTTTTTGGGCGTCTGCAGAAACCTCCACGATGCGATTGCCCTGATTAAGAAGTGCGCAGCGGATACAATTTGGGATGCATCGTTCATCCGATTTATTAATATATAATTATTAGTATGTCTATATTATTTTAGAAACGTTACTTGACGAATATTTTTCATTGAGATTGATTCCCCGTTTAAAATTTTGGTGACACTTCATATTTTTTAAGAGAGACAGACAATTTGACGCATGCAATTTGCAGAAATATGTTGTGCCGCTATAAAGTACACAGGCAGCATGACAAACATAAGTACTCACTGAAGCCACGACATACGCCCGGCTGGCCCCAGCGGTACCCCTAAGAAGAAGGCTTTTTTCACAACCCACGACCATCACGAGGGCAAAAAAAACTGAATAGCCTAGAATTTAGTTAATTACAAGGCACATATTTATTGGAGCAAGAGCTCTAACATAAAACTACCTTGTAATTATAAAGTATTATGGCTGTGAACAATGTACAAACAGGCACAGAAAGTAAAATACTCCAAAAATGCAAAGAACCTAAATATTTTTGTTTCCACCGATTCACTCTTGATGTGTTAGGAGTCACAGTTCAGTAGCCTATTCTTCAGTATCTGCATTTAAGACCACCAACTGCTCTTTCTCCTCCTTCGCTCGTCGGCTCAGAGTATTGGACTTGGTAAGTAATGTTGCCCTTTTGGTTCCAGCAGCACTCTCTGCTTCCTCTGCCATGTGCTCAGCATCCTTTTGTAAACTCTCACATACACTTTCCAGTGAGACTCTCTTCCTCTTGAGTTCCTCAAGTTTTCTTTTTTGCTTTTCGCTCATCTTTCACCTTTGGTCAGAGGCGCTTTGGTTGCTCCCCCACACACTCTGACATGGTCGCATATAAGCCTCTGTGCAACAACTGTTTCCTCTGATAAGTTGCAGGTCTCCACCTCTATTCGTTCCACTTCGGCTTGCCCATAGGACAGCAGCAGCAAGTTCTTGCAGAACATCCAGAGGTCAGGATAAGGCCCACTAACTTTTTGATGTAAAAAGACATCAACTTTGGATGGTGCTGAAGGAATGAAGGATATAAAATCCAAGCCTTTTGCCTCATTGTGCAGGTGATTATCAGACTGCTGGGATATTGCATCACCTGTAATTACATTAATTACAGTAGATTAGATGCAGATCAACAATGTCAATACACAGAATCACATGTAGAATAGGAAAGTGATTTATAACCCAATTTTCCTATGATACCATAAATGTGCAATCATTTTAATTTAATCTTGAGATATCTCTAGGCTCATCAAAGAAAATATAACTGGGCTGATGCTTCTTTTCAAACACCAAGAGTCGGTCTTCTAAATACTGCTAAAATCTACGTGTTAACACTATTCAGTTCAGGGACGGATTATGGGTTGTGTGGGCCCCTGGGTAAAACGTTCGCGAGGCCCCCCCCCACCACCACCACCTGCACCACCACCACAACCACCACAAGTCAAGGGCCCTTGGCAGCCAAACACCCTCCCTATAGGGTCAGGGGACCTTGTAGGCAGAGGATCAAAGAATGTAGGCCCTCTAAAATAGACAAACGAAAATACATTGCTGATAAGCGTTGCAAATTGTTTTGGGCTTGGGGCCCACGGGCCCCCTGCACCCCAAGGGCCCCTGGGCAGCGGCCCCGCTAACCCGGTTTGTAATCCGTCCCTGATTCAGTTAGATGTGAAAAAAGAAAAGCATAATTTAAAAATAATATTCTGAACTATCCTATTCTTATCCTATGATTTACCAGCAGATATCCTGCCTGCCAACCGATTCTCCTGCGCAAACTTCTGCATGAGATTTCTCCTTTTCTGCTGGCAGTTATCTGGCTGGTGTGCATTTTGTTTGGGTCCAAGCACGTCATCTCATGTACAATCGAGTACTTCAGAGGGCATTTATCCAAGGCCTTTTTGCACATTTTTGAGAGCACAATCTGGCAATTTTTTTTAATCTGAAGGACACCAAGGTCACTTCCACTGCCTTTGGCTCCTGACTGTCTCTGACAAAAAGATGGTTTGTCAAATTTCCAGAATCTTTCTGCACACTCAGCCCAAGGTTAACACTACCTCAGCTGTACATATCAAACCAGCTCAAACTCCATGTTATTCACATATTTTTTACTTCACAATTGTTTGATACATTTGTATGTAAAGATACCAGTGAATTCACAGAAGTCCCACCTTGATGACAGCCATTCCTATATCCACCTCCTTTGGACTGAGCCAGAGTTTTTGCCTGTACAACAGCTGTACATGTTGCTACACAACACTTAAACATTCTATTTCCTCAATGAACTATTTTTTTTGCAGCAAAAGCCATGAAGCAGCAATAAAATCTTTAAAATATGCTTACCAATAAATATGGTTCTCCCATTTAAACACATGTAAAGATAAACCATGGATATTTAAAAATCATGGGTTCGTTAATGAGTTTAAATGTTATTGAATGGCTTACCTTAAACTTCTCCAGTAAGTCTTCAGCGGTGGAGTGGCTCATGTACTGTGATCCCAGAACCAGGACTGCACTCGAGAGCCATTCTCATAATTCACCCAATACCTGACATGCACATCCAGTTGTTTTCTTTTGATGGTCCTGTTCATACTTACGTCAAACATGACAACGAAGCTCCCTTTTAATATATGGAGCGAGTCCAAATCGCGCAAGAAAAGCGGTTTTATCTTTACCACAAGTGACCCTGCGAGTCAGGGAACATCACCCTGGAGACGGTGTGAATGTCATCATTGGACGTATAGGAGTGATGTCGGCAAACCGTTTGCAAAGCCCATAGCACTTCTGCTTTCAGTGTGGGTTGAGGAGGATGTACTGAAGGCATTATTTGTCATGGGATCCGGAGACACTGCCAAAACGGGTGTAGGCCTATCTTTAGAGGTTGTACTTATCTCCACTGAATAAACATAAATCTGGGCTTATTCTATACTGAACAAAAATATAAACGCAACACTCTTGTTTCTGCTCCCATTTTTCATGAGATGGACTTAAAGACCTACAATTCATTCCAGATACACAATATTACCATTTCTCTCAAACATTTCTCACAAATCAGTCTAAATGTGTGATAGTGAGCACTTCTGCTTTGCTGAGATAATCCATCCCACCTCACAGGTGTGCCACATCAAGATGCTGATCTGACATCATGGGTAGTGCACAGGTGTACCTTATACTGCCCACAATAAAAGGCCACCCTGGAATGTGCAGTTTTTTGCTTTATTGGGGGTCTGGGGACTCAGAACCGGTCAGTATCTGGTGTGACCACCATTTGCCTCATGCAATGCAACACATCTTCTTCGCATAGAGTTTATCAGATTGTCAATTGTGGCCTGTGGAATGTTGGTCCACTCCTCTTCAATGGCTGTGCGAAGTTGTTGGATATTAGTGGGAACTGGTACACGCTGTCGTATACGCCGGTCAAGCACATCCCAAACAAGAGCAGCTGACCTGAGAAATAAGAAATAAGCTAAGCTGGAAACCTGGACCCTCCGACCAAGAATGCGTGAAGTACCCTCAGAAGGTCTACTAGAAGATGTACGTAGAAGACTACTACAGATCAGCTGATCTACACCACAGCAACAGTGATCCTTGAGCTGGAGCCGGACCGTCTTTGAAGACTCCGTAAATCTCCGTATAATAATATATATCTACGGGAACGAGAAAGGAGAAAGCAGAGAACAAGAACAAGATTTGTAAATGTAAGATTTGAAGGACCCCCGGCATGAAAAATAGAATAGTTCTCGTCATTAGTGAACATGTGTCTCGTCATTGTGTATCATGGACAGTAAGAGGGGGATCAATAGAGTGTTGTTATTATAACGTCTAAAAAGTCTGTCGATAAATCAATAAGAAAATAAATGAAGTCGTTTTCGCGAACACGCGAACAGGGGCCGGACCGACTGTAGGGGGCGTGGCCAGAGACAGCCATAGCTGTCAAGTCTCCCGTTTTGGCCGGGAAACTACCGTATTTTACTTCTCTTTCCCGCCGTCCTCCCGTATTAGTATTTTCCCGTAAATCTCCCTTATATTATATAGTTGCTGGATAGTGTAGTGGTAAGATCGCCGCCTTTCACACGGGAGACCGGGGTTCGAATCCCGGTTGTGGCCAAAAATATATTTTATATATTTTATATATTTATATTTATATTTATATTATATTTTATATAATTTATATTATTTTATATTTCCTGTCTTAAAATGTAAGGGATACTGGAGCCTCCCGTTTTGGCCGGGAAACTACCGTATTTTACTTCTCTTTCCCGCCGTCCTCCCGTATTAGTATTTTCCCGTAAATCTCCCTTATATTATATAGTTGCTGGATAGTGTAGTGGTAAGATCGCCGCCTTTCACACGGGAGACCGGGGTTCGAATCCCGGTTGTGGCCAAAAATATATTTTATATATTTTATATATTTATATTTATATTTATATTATATTTTATATAATTTATATTATTTTATATTTCCTGTCTTAAAATGTAAGGGATACTGGAGCCTCCCGTTTTGGCCGGGAAACTACCGTATTTTACTTCTCTTTCCCGCCGTCCTCCCGTATTATTTTCCCGTAAATCTCCCTTATAATATATATATATATATATATATTATATTATATAGTTGCTGGATAGTGTAGTGGTAAGATCGCCGCCTTTCACACGGGAGACCGGGGTTCGAATCCCGGTTGTGGCCAGAAACAACTGCTATCACAACTAGAGATTGATGAGGTACAACACGATTGCTACGACAAGGGGGAGCCAGGACGACAGGTCAGGGGGGAGATATCATCATCCCCACATTCCGAGATTGGGTACCAAGCCCCATATATATTAGTAGGCTGAATACAAGAGAGACTAGTAGGCTGAATACAAGAGCAGCTGACCTAAGAAATAAGCTAAGCAGCTGACCTGAGAAATAAGAAATAAGCTAAGCTGGACCAAGAATGCGTGAAGTACCCTCAGAAGGTCTACTAGAAGATGTACGTAGAAGACTACTACAGATCAGCTGATCTACACCACAGCAACAGTGATCCTGGAGCCGGACCGTCTTTGAAGACTCCGTAAATCTCCGTATAATAATATATATCTACGGGAACGAGAAAGATAAAAATAATAATAATAATAATAATAAAATAATTTAATAATAAGAGAAAAATAATAATAATAATAATAATAATAATAATAATAATAAAAAAAATAGTTCTCGTCATTAGTTCTCGATAGAATAGTTCTGTATCATGGACAGTAATCAATAGAGTGTTGTTATTATAACGTCTAAAAAGTCTGTCGATAAATCAATAAGAAAATAAATGAAGTCGTTTTCGCGAACACGCGAACAGGGGCCGGACCGACTGTAGGGGGCGTGGCCAGAGACAGCCATAGCTGTCAAGTCTCCCGTTTTGGCCGGGAAACTACCGTATTTTACTTCTCTTTACTTCTCTATTAGTATTTTCCCGTAAATCTCCCTTATATTATATAGTTGCTGGATAGTGTAGTGGTAAGATCGCCGCCTTTCACACGGGAGACCGGGGTTCGAATCCCGGTTGTGGCCAAAAATATATTTTATATATTTTATATATTTATATTTATATTTATATTATATTTTATATAATTTATATTATTTTATATTTCCTGTCTTAAAATGTAAGGGATACTGGAGCCTCCCGTTTTGGCCGGGAAACTACCGTATTTTACTTCTCTTTCCCGCCGTCCTCCCGTATTAGTATTTTCCCGTAAATCTCCCTTATATTATATAGTTGCTGGATAGTGTAGTGGTAAGATCGCCGCCTTTCACACGGGAGACCGGGGTTCGAATCCCGGTTGTGGCCAAAAATATATTTTATATATTTTATATATTTATATTTATATTTAAAAGCCTGAGGCGACAGTGGCAAGGAAACTCCCTCTAGCAGGAAGAAACCTTGAGTGGAACCTAGACTCAGAAGGGGACCCCATCCTCCTCTGGGCGACCAAGGAGCATGAAACTGCATTTACATTGACATTCATTAGAGTTCATATAGTTATAAAGTCCCAGTTGGTTTCATGTAGTTATATCCAGGAGTCCAGGTGCGGGTTCACACGGTGTAGTCGGCTCGGTATCAGCTCGAAAAAGAGAAGATGGAGAAGAGTTATTGCCCTACACCTAACCGGCAGGACTAAAGCAACTATGACAGCCTGCCTAAAAGAGTGACCTGGAAGGAAGCACAGGCATGAGGGTTTACAGAGGTTTTGGCGTCAAGCCACCTCCCATCCACAGCTTAAGTGATCGGCGAGAGTGGCAGGACGACAGCACCAATCCCCCCTTTCCCCTTCAATCTCAAATAACTATGAACCTCCAGATTTCCCATTCACCTTAGAAAAGAAGATTTAAGTATCCAAAAGACTGGCGAAAGAGGTACATCTTAAGCCTTGACTTAAAAGCAGAGATTGTGTCTGAGTTCCGAACACTAATAGGAAGTTTATTCCATAGCTGTGGTGCTTTATGAGCAAATGCTCTTCCCCCAAAGGTAATGTTCTTTATTCTGGGTACGGATAGAATACCTCCATCTCGTCATCTAAGTGTATGATTCGGAACGCAAATGAGGTCACTCACATACTGCGGTGCAAGACCATTTACAGCTTTATAGGTTAAGAGCAGTGTTTTGTAGTCAACACGAAATCTAACTGGCAGCCAGTGCAGTGAAGATAAAATTGGGGTAATATGATTATATGTTTTAGTTTAACTATTGCTAGTAGCGGTTCAATCAATGCTGGGAGCATCGCTGAATAATTTTGATGGAACAGGTTCTAGCATACAAGTAGATGAATTTGAAGATAAAATTAAGTACATCAGTTCTGACTGGTTAACCAATATTCAATATTCAAAATGTTCTGTTTAATTGAGCATATTTTTGGTCAAAAAGTTTCATAAAGTCGTCACTGGAAAATAACCAGTGGTCTGGTTATTAGTCAGCTTGGACACCATAGTAAATAGGAATCTAGGATTATTTTTGTTTATTTCAATTAGTTCTGATAGATACTAGATGATTTGGCGGCACTAAGAGCCTTTTTGTAGCTACCCATAGCCTCTTTCCATGCTAGTTCGAACACCACTAGTTTAGTATGATGCCACTTACATTCTGTAAGGACATAAAACTTATAGGTCCTGCAGGCCCCAACTCTGATCAGCCTGCATCAGTCTATTTCAGAGCTCCGCTGGCCCAGGCAAGACTGGACTCAACTCGTCAAACCACCCCTTTTAAGGAAGGCAAAGGCCTGCCGGCTCCTGAGAGACTGGATAGGAATAACTGGAGCAGCACAGAAAAAGCAAGACCTTTCACCCCCGGAGTGACCAGAGTTCCACAATCAATCCACAGCAACAACAGCTGTCAGCCTCCAGACACAGACACCTTTTCCACTATAAACAGGATAACTCAGCACACATAGATGTTAGGGACAAATACACGCATGTTTGGTCTCGTTTGAATAGGCATGAGACGAGGAGTATTATACTCTCAGATTTAAGGCAGTATAGCTTTTCCTAAGAGAAATACAGAAACTTCGGCTCAACCCACCAAACTGAGAGAGATTCTCTCATGGTAGAACAAGGGAATTACAACCACCCCCTAAAGTGATCTGATTGGCTGGGGACTTGAGAACCAAGGTCAGCAATGCCCCTAAAATTAACCATTGACCGAAATTAGTCAGTCTTCAGAAACATGCCATCACCTGGTCTGGATACTTAAGGAAGGGCTTCAGAAGTAGTCGGGGAGTCACTCTGTAATCAGAGCTCCCGCAGAGAACTGGGTGAAAGTCTATCTGTAGTCAGATACTTTCCACAGAACTTTGTTCACTCTCAGCTGAGGAATGTGAATACATGATATGAAGACAACTGGATCACAACTGGATCACGGGGGAATCATAAGCAGGGAAGAACACACAGGCAAACAGCAGCAGCAACATTAAAGGCAGGACTGAGAAGCACATTTATACAAGGCTAAGCAGGGAGCAAACTAGAGGCACCTGAAATGAGTAACACAAGGGCAGGAAGGAGAGGTAAAACAAACGCGGAACAGGCATGGCACGTTATACCACACTAGGGAGGAAACGGGAGGTTCAGGAGGGCAGGGTGTGGCAGGGATCCGTTTCAAAATTTAATTTTGGCTTGTACAAACCTTGGTAAAAGCTGCAAAAGATCGATCAACCACTTTCTGAGCTATTGTCTTAACAAACAAAGCATCTGTTGGGGTGGCGGTGTCTGGGGAATACCATGTGTAATACACCTTGTGAAGATTTATATGTAAAACAAAATATTTTTTGATTCTATCACACATATAGAAATTATCCATCCATCCATTTTCCAAACCGCTTATCCTATTGGGTCGCGGGGGGTCCGGAGCCTATCCCAGAATCAATGGGCACGAGGCAGGGAACAACCCAGGATGGGGGGCCAGCCCATCGCAGGGCACACTCACACACCATCCACTCACACACACACACCTACGGGCAATTCAGCAACTCCAATTAGCCCCAGCATGTTTTTGGACTGTGGGGGGAAACCGGAGTACCCAGAGGAAACCCCACAACGACATGGGGAGAACATGCAAACTCCACACACATGTGACCCAGGCGGAGACACGAACCCGGGTCCCAGAGGTGTGAGGCGACAGTGCTAACCACTGCACCACCATGCCGCCCCTTATAGAAATTATTCTAGGTTTAAATAGTAATTTAGCTGAGTAACTAGGCTGAAATTCTAGATAGTTGCAATTTTAAGAATTATTACTATTATTCACAGCTTTTAAGCATGCAGTTGGATGACGGATGGATGGATATTCAGCCACCAGAAATGCCAATTGTTGTTAAGAGGATCAAAGTCTGCAAAGTAGTATGCAGGGTTTAAGGCCAGAACACAGCATACTCTCCGACAGAAAGCATAAAGTTCACTGGGGGAATTTCTGTGGCCACTGCCTGAACAGCATGTGTGGAGAATGTTTATGAGGGTCGAGCCATGCAGAGCTGCTGGCCCTGGCATGTAATGATGAATCACAAATCAGTTAAAAATCGGTGCAAATGCATGAAGATTTAAACCGGCTGATGTGGAAAATGAATCACTATTGTAGGAGTACTTCACAGTACTTTAACAGAAAAACTGGTGTAATATTACATTTGATTTCACAATGTGAGTTTGACGTCAGATGTCACTGCGTATCACGTCGACATCGTACGTCAGTTTTTGGTTTTGAGCGAACGCGAGATGATGAATGAATTTGAAACTGAGGACGGCACAGTGGTTAGTGCTGGCTTCGGTCCAGGGCCCTTTCTGTGTGGAGTTCGCATGCTCTCCCCGTTTTCGCCGGGGACTCCAGGTTCCTCCCACGGTCCAAAAGCATGCAGGATAGGTTGACTGGTGAGTCTAAATTGGCCCTGTAGTTGTGTGAGTGTGTGCGACCTGCGGTGTGTAGGTGACTGCCTGGGCTTGGTTCCTGTCTGCGCCCCTTGTTCCCGGGATAGGCTCCGGTCTCCCCCGCGATCTCAGTTGGGATTAAGTGGTTTCAGAAAATGGATGGATGGACGCACCGCCCGATCTTCAATTGGCGGTGTGGCAGCATATTAGCTTTCCGGTAATCACAAACGAGGAGGAAACAGCGAGAAAAGCACAGACAAGACATAAACTGCATGCAAACATTGTAATAGACTGATAACATACACAAACAGGTCCACTGGCACCACCGTGAGCTGAGTGAAGATTATTAAAAGGGCAAAGCACGCTAAAAAGCTGCACATGCAAACCTTAGCTTATTTATTTGATTTATTTTTTTTTATTTACTTATTTTGATTTGGGATTTTTTTCAACAGTATTTTATTCAAATTCAGTTGCACTGTTCACAACAGTGTCAACAGTTCAGAAAGATAAATATAAGAATATTTTTGAATATATTTGTCTGCAGCTCATTCTGCAAAAAATGAGAAAATTGTATCGTGAACTCAGAATCGTGAATCGTATCAAATGGTGAGTTGAATGTATCGTTACATCCCTAGTTCTTACAGTAGTACTATGGTATGGTGGAGCCACATGACAGGAAGGCAGTACATTGCGAAGTCTGTTAAGAACATCATTCGCACTGAACTGCCCTCCATTGACCAGCTGTACTTTAACTGCCACAGTAACAAGGTTCAGTCTATAATCCAGGACTCTGACCACCATCCACAAACACTGACTAGCAGATTCATGAACAGCTTCATTCGCCAAACAATTCAAACCTGCAGCTTTTGCATCCCCTGTAACAGTCATTTCCACGGCAGCTGCACTGTACAGCTGTTACTGCACTTTATCCACCACTGACCACGTATCATCCAGTTTTGTCCTGCTTTGTATCGCACTGTTTCTGCACCATGTTGTCTTGTACTCCCTTGTGTTGTTATGCACCATCTGTGTTGTTCTGAGCAGTGCCATGATGCAATATTACAAAAAGATCTTGAGGAAATGCAGAGTTCTGGAGGAGATTCTCACAGATCATGGCATGTGTTTATACTGAAGAAACTGTACAAATTGCTAGACATAAAACACAGGACTGGCAACTGTGGTACGTTTTAACACCTTGATAAAAAACTTAAAATCCATAGTAAGTAGGACAACCTCATAGAACCTTTACTAGTCATTGTTCAGAAGATTAACACGGATTAAAAACCATTACTATGAAAGCACGCTAATCAGTTAAGTTGATTATGTGGAGAGAGAGAAAAAAAACTGTCTTTGAAAAAGATCAACCATAGAACGAAGCTGCAGCATTGACACCCCCTAGTGGTGATTTGAAGATAGTTCTGTCTGTAGCAGCTAAGCAGTAGATTTGGCGTCAGGTGCCATGACAAACTCAGTGCTGCTCGGTTTGAACGGCAGAAGCACAAAAATAAAGGGGGCATCTACTGCACGCCCCCCACCCTTGAAAATGGTACAAATTATCATGCAACAGTTTTCTTAAGTAAGTCTTTTTGGGCGTCTGCAGAAACCTCCACGATGCGATTGCCCTGATTAAGAAGTGCGCAGCGGATACAATTTGGGATGCATCGTTCATCCGATTTATTAATATATAATTATTAGTATGTCTATATTATTTTAGAAACGTTACTTGACGAATATTTTTCATTGAGATTGATTCCCCGTTTAAAATTTTGGTGACACTTCATATTTTTTAAGAGAGACAGACAATTTGACGCATGCAATTTGCAGAAATATGTTGTGCCGCTATAAAGTACACAGGCAGCATGACAAACATAAGTACTCACTGAAGCCACGACATACGCCCGGCTGGCCCCAGCGGTACCCCTAAGAAGAAGGCTTTTTTCACAACCCACGACCATCACGAGGGCAAAAAAAACTGAATAGCCTAGAATTTAGTTAATTACAAGGCACATATTTATTGGAGCAAGAGCTCTAACATAAAACTACCTTGTAATTATAAAGTATTATGGCTGTGAACAATGTACAAACAGGCACAGAAAGTAAAATACTCCAAAAATGCAAAGAACCTAAATATTTTTGTTTCCACCGATTCACTCTTGATGTGTTAGGAGTCACAGTTCAGTAGCCTATTCTTCAGTATCTGCATTTAAGACCACCAACTGCTCTTTCTCCTCCTTCGCTCGTCGGCTCAGAGTATTGGACTTGGTAAGTAATGTTGCCCTTTTGGTTCCAGCAGCACTCTCTGCTTCCTCTGCCATGTGCTCAGCATCCTTTTGTAAACTCTCACATACACTTTCCAGTGAGACTCTCTTCCTCTTGAGTTCCTCAAGTTTTCTTTTTTGCTTTTCGCTCATCTTTCACCTTTGGTCAGAGGCGCTTTGGTTGCTCCCCCACACACTCTGACATGGTCGCATATAAGCCTCTGTGCAACAACTGTTTCCTCTGATAAGTTGCAGGTCTCCACCTCTATTCGTTCCACTTCGGCTTGCCCATAGGACAGCAGCAGCAAGTTCTTGCAGAACATCCAGAGGTCAGGATAAGGCCCACTAACTTTTTGATGTAAAAAGACATCAACTTTGGATGGTGCTGAAGGAATGAAGGATATAAAATCCAAGCCTTTTGCCTCATTGTGCAGGTGATTATCAGACTGCTGGGATATTGCATCACCTGTAATTACATTAATTACAGTAGATTAGATGCAGATCAACAATGTCAATACACAGAATCACATGTAGAATAGGAAAGTGATTTATAACCCAATTTTCCTATGATACCATAAATGTGCAATCATTTTAATTTAATCTTGAGATATCTCTAGGCTCATCAAAGAAAATATAACTGGGCTGATGCTTCTTTTCAAACACCAAGAGTCGGTCTTCTAAATACTGCTAAAATCTACGTGTTAACACTATTCAGTTCAGGGACGGATTATGGGTTGTGTGGGCCCCTGGGTAAAACGTTCGCGAGGCCCCCCCCCACCACCACCACCTGCACCACCACCACAACCACCACAAGTCAAGGGCCCTTGGCAGCCAAACACCCTCCCTATAGGGTCAGGGGACCTTGTAGGCAGAGGATCAAAGAATGTAGGCCCTCTAAAATAGACAAACGAAAATACATTGCTGATAAGCGTTGCAAATTGTTTTGGGCTTGGGGCCCACGGGCCCCCTGCACCCCAAGGGCCCCTGGGCAGCGGCCCCGCTAACCCGGTTTGTAATCCGTCCCTGATTCAGTTAGATGTGAAAAAAGAAAAGCATAATTTAAAAATAATATTCTGAACTATCCTATTCTTATCCTATGATTTACCAGCAGATATCCTGCCTGCCAACCGATTCTCCTGCGCAAACTTCTGCATGAGATTTCTCCTTTTCTGCTGGCAGTTATCTGGCTGGTGTGCATTTTGTTTGGGTCCAAGCACGTCATCTCATGTACAATCGAGTACTTCAGAGGGCATTTATCCAAGGCCTTTTTGCACATTTTTGAGAGCACAATCTGGCAATTTTTTTTAATCTGAAGGACACCAAGGTCACTTCCACTGCCTTTGGCTCCTGACTGTCTCTGACAAAAAGATGGTTTGTCAAATTTCCAGAATCTTTCTGCACACTCAGCCCAAGGTTAACACTACCTCAGCTGTACATATCAAACCAGCTCAAACTCCATGTTATTCACATATTTTTTACTTCACAATTGTTTGATACATTTGTATGTAAAGATACCAGTGAATTCACAGAAGTCCCACCTTGATGACAGCCATTCCTATATCCACCTCCTTTGGACTGAGCCAGAGTTTTTGCCTGTACAACAGCTGTACATGTTGCTACACAACACTTAAACATTCTATTTCCTCAATGAACTATTTTTTTTGCAGCAAAAGCCATGAAGCAGCAATAAAATCTTTAAAATATGCTTACCAATAAATATGGTTCTCCCATTTAAACACATGTAAAGATAAACCATGGATATTTAAAAATCATGGGTTCGTTAATGAGTTTAAATGTTATTGAATGGCTTACCTTAAACTTCTCCAGTAAGTCTTCAGCGGTGGAGTGGCTCATGTACTGTGATCCCAGAACCAGGACTGCACTCGAGAGCCATTCTCATAATTCACCCAATACCTGACATGCACATCCAGTTGTTTTCTTTTGATGGTCCTGTTCATACTTACGTCAAACATGACAACGAAGCTCCCTTTTAATATATGGAGCGAGTCCAAATCGCGCAAGAAAAGCGGTTTTATCTTTACCACAAGTGACCCTGCGAGTCAGGGAACATCACCCTGGAGACGGTGTGAATGTCATCATTGGACGTATAGGAGTGATGTCGGCAAACCGTTTGCAAAGCCCATAGCACTTCTGCTTTCAGTGTGGGTTGAGGAGGATGTACTGAAGGCATTATTTGTCATGGGATCCGGAGACACTGCCAAAACGGGTGTAGGCCTATCTTTAGAGGTTGTACTTATCTCCACTGAATAAACATAAATCTGGGCTTATTCTATACTGAACAAAAATATAAACGCAACACTCTTGTTTCTGCTCCCATTTTTCATGAGATGGACTTAAAGACCTACAATTCATTCCAGATACACAATATTACCATTTCTCTCAAACATTTCTCACAAATCAGTCTAAATGTGTGATAGTGAGCACTTCTGCTTTGCTGAGATAATCCATCCCACCTCACAGGTGTGCCACATCAAGATGCTGATCTGACATCATGGGTAGTGCACAGGTGTACCTTATACTGCCCACAATAAAAGGCCACCCTGGAATGTGCAGTTTTTTGCTTTATTGGGGGTCTGGGGACTCAGAACCGGTCAGTATCTGGTGTGACCACCATTTGCCTCATGCAATGCAACACATCTTCTTCGCATAGAGTTTATCAGATTGTCAATTGTGGCCTGTGGAATGTTGGTCCACTCCTCTTCAATGGCTGTGCGAAGTTGTTGGATATTAGTGGGAACTGGTACACGCTGTCGTATACGCCGGTCAAGCACATCCCAAACAAGAGCAGCTGACCTGAGAAATAAGAAATAAGCTAAGCTGGAAACCTGGACCCTCCGACCAAGAATGCGTGAAGTACCCTCAGAAGGTCTACTAGAAGATGTACGTAGAAGACTACTACAGATCAGCTGATCTACACCACAGCAACAGTGATCCTTGAGCTGGAGCCGGACCGTCTTTGAAGACTCCGTAAATCTCCGTATAATAATATATATCTACGGGAACGAGAAAGGAGAAAGCAGAGAACAAGAACAAGATTTGTAAATGTAAGATTTGAAGGACCCCCGGCATGAAAAATAGAATAGTTCTCGTCATTAGTGAACATGTGTCTCGTCATTGTGTATCATGGACAGTAAGAGGGGGATCAATAGAGTGTTGTTATTATAACGTCTAAAAAGTCTGTCGATAAATCAATAAGAAAATAAATGAAGTCGTTTTCGCGAACACGCGAACAGGGGCCGGACCGACTGTAGGGGGCGTGGCCAGAGACAGCCATAGCTGTCAAGTCTCCCGTTTTGGCCGGGAAACTACCGTATTTTACTTCTCTTTCCCGCCGTCCTCCCGTATTAGTATTTTCCCGTAAATCTCCCTTATATTATATAGTTGCTGGATAGTGTAGTGGTAAGATCGCCGCCTTTCACACGGGAGACCGGGGTTCGAATCCCGGTTGTGGCCAAAAATATATTTTATATATTTTATATATTTATATTATTTTATATTTCCTGTCTTAAAATGTAAGGGATACTGGAGCCTGGTTGCGGATGGCTCACGGCGGGTGCCGGAAAATTTCCTTTATTTTCAAATCCAAACCTTGACAGGTATGCTGCTGTTCCAAATCATGGGTGCATGTTACAAGTGCGGAACATATTTTAACTTAGTACTAACTTAGCATCATATTTGATCTGATTCGACTGAATATCCCAGGTTTCCATCTCTCATGCATCTGGTGTGACGTGTTTTCAGACTCTCAGGCTGGCGCAAAGAAATCTTACGGGAATTGAACGTCTCACTCCGGCCAGCTTACCAAAGTTCGGTAACCTTGGTATTGTGTGTAGGAGATTCGCTATAACTATAATTTCGTTCTCCATTTACATGCCCGTAGTGTCTTTAAGTGTTATGTAGTTTTGCCTGAAACGCAAAAATAAAACAAAGCAATTAAAGCCGATCAGTGGCTCAAATTGTGCTGTAGCGATTGAAGAACTTTTGTCGGAAGTTGGATTCGAACTTGGGATGCCTTACTTGGGAGAACAGAATACCAGAATAGAGTAGGTTAAGTCCAGCCTTGGCTTCCAAGCTGACGTTTTTCTACATATGTGCTTGTGTATCATGGACAGTAAGAGGGGGCAGGCAAGGAGAGAATTTCTCTCTTTGGGGATCAATAGAGTGTTGTTATTATAACGTCTAAAAAGTATGATGGTCTGTCGATAAATCAATAAGAAAATAAATGAAGTCGTTTTCGCGAACACGCCGAATTATAACTATAATTTCGTTCTCCATTTACATGCCCGTAGTGTCTTTAACCGGCTGCACAAACTGGATCCGCCTCCATTACGACACAACTTTGCCCTTATTGGCTTAAGAATTTAGTCACATACATGACGTATATCTGCTATTTCTCCCGAGAAGCAGGTAAAGCAGTGGTAACTGCTTTGTAGTTAATTTACCTGGTAAAATTAAGTTTAAATAAATGATATAAATACTGTAATAGTACTCGTGAGCTTTGTTTATTTGTTATTAGTTATTGTAATGTTGCGCTGCTTTATTTGTTTAATCGTCTAGTCTGTGGAGACATTCAAGTTAATCAAATAAGAATTGCACTGTACACTGTACATGACCATAAAAACTTTGTATCCTTGAAATAAATGTTTTTGATCTTTTCCTTGGCAGTTATCTTTTTACACAGGGCCTCTATGTACACGATAGTTTTTTTTTTCACGACTAACAGTATGGATCAGGAGTTGGTTATTGTAAAAGAAGTAATGTGCATGCAGGTGATATTTGTATAGATTTATCCACACCCTTGTAGCAGTGCTGCCATTGCAGTCAGATCTCGCAAACTAGGAGTATTAGTTGTCTTTATTTCTCTTTATTTCTTGACGCCAACCCTCTCCATTAATCCGGGCTTGGGACTGGCACCTACCTGAGCTGGCTTGCTCCCTTAAGTGGCTGGGTTAGGCTAAACTATATATATATATTTACCAAGACTACAATAAAACATCTCGAAATGTGTAGTCTAGCAAAACGCAGTTTAAAGAAGGTAGCCTACCTGGCGAAATTGCAAACAAATTAAGGGCGTTAGGCAGCCTTTAGATCCTACCCATCATGCACTGCAGTTTTTTGCTAATTCCTCAAATGGAAAACTGTCCATCCATCCATCCATTTTCCAAACCGCTTATCCTACTGGATCGCGGGGGGTCTGGAGCCTATCCCGGAAGCAATGGGCACGAGACAGGGAACAACTCAGGATGGCGGGCCAGCCCATCGCAGGGCACACTCACACACTATTCACTCACGCATACACTCCTATGGGCAATTTAGCAACTCCAATTAGCCTCAGCATGTTTTTGGACTGTGGGGGAAACCAGAGTACCCGGAGGAAACCCCACGATGACATGGGTAGAACATGCAAACTCCACACACATGTGACCCAGGTGGAGACTCGAACCCGGGCCCTAGAGGTGTGAGGCAACAGTGCTAACCACTGCACCACCATGCTGCCCCCTAAATGGAAAACCATTAAATACAAAAGGAAAACAAAAGTGCTGTAAGACTGTATACTTATGTGTATGTTAGTAAAGGCTGTAGCTGACACAACGGACCCCACTAATTAGAAAGGGGTAATTGTACACATGTGGCATCCAGTATGTTCTTCTATAACAGTTTTTAAAAAAAAAAAAAAACTCACATTACACAAATTGGCACTATCAAAACGAGGATTATGGGGAAAATGGGGACTGTGATGGAGATTACATACACGTAGGCATGGTATTTAGTTTTTTTTTAATCTGGTCACCTTCCAGAGTAATTGTAAACTAAAACCATCTTCACCCTATTTGATTCTTTATAAATGGACAATCAGTCGTGCAGTAAATGGGGGTATAGAGAGACACAGAGCTTGTCTAACAAGAAACCCTGGGAAGCTAACATTAATAGGGTGGGTATGGATAGCAAAACCATTGATACAGATTACAGATTTATATCTCACCTGAACCCTGGCGGGCTCCGTGCCAATAGGGGTTGGGATTAGGGTTAGTTAACTTAAGTAGTAATATTGATGTGTATATTCTCCTATTCTCCAGTCAGTGAATCGTGAAACGTAATGTTAATATGTTTCTATACCTATATGTTCTGCTTAAAAACCCATAAAGGCAAGCACAGTGTTTAGACATTCTGTTACTTAGACTAGTAAACACTAAGATCCTTCAGCTTTCAATTAACCTGACACAACAGTCTAAACAACAAATGTGTGCCATGTCATTTGTCATCTTTACATCTTGTATCCTTTATATGGTAATTGGATTTTCAAGGTGGAATTGCAGGTCGATCATTTTAAGGATCTAGATGTAAACCTCCCTGGTGTTGCTTTAATATTTTTTTTGCACAATTTGCTTCACACACTTCCTCCAGCAGAGAAGCTTACAATACTACACCCCACCAAATGACTGGATGATGCCTTTTTATTTAAGGTCTGGCTGTGAGCCTCGATTACCGATACACTATCTTCAGGCTCCTGCCGGGATCAGTCAGTATGGTGGACCTTTGGAGGAATGGGTACAAAACCATCAGGAAAGTTTGCAGGTGCTTCAAGAGTATGTGAAGGCTTAGTTGGAGGAACAAGCCACACCACGAAATCGGAAACACAATGAGTTGGTTAATGATTAGGGGTTTGATGAAGGTCAGCTGGTGTGTTTGCGGAACCATGTTCGAGGTAAAATACAGGATCATTGGGATGCCTGTTTGTATATGGTAGTTCGGTGTCCCCAAGATCAGGGTGCAGTTTACTCTGCAACTCCAATGGAGGGGGACGGGGTTGTCCGTCAAGTTCACCGAACAGAGTTGCGTCCAGTACCACAGGGGGTTGTTATGTCAGGGGAAGATGTTCTGGTAATGTCTCCTGAGTCTGGGTTGCCCACAGGGGCAACAGAAATGGAATCGGATGAGGACTCTGTGGTTTTACGGGGACAGGGCTGGTGGGAGGGGTCGCAATAGAGCATCCACAAGTAGGCCTCGTATAATGGAGGAGGTTATGTCCCCCCCGAGGTGTAGAGACCAGTTAAACGTTCGGTGAGGTCCACCACTGGTCATCATACCAACCCTTATAAGTTACCACGGTCAGTGAATGATCGTTCGGTTGGGGAGGAAGACCAGTGGTTTGGGGATAGAATTCTTAGCTGTGATCGTTGGGTCATCAATTTCATTTTGGGGGATGGATTGTAGCCAGGCAATTATAGGCAGGTATAGGAACTGCAGTTCGGACTGGAGGCATAGCCGGGGCGAGATGGCTGTGCATGTTCCGATGGTAGGGCATATTGGCAAAGGAGCAGGCACGGGAAAGACAGGCAGGGTCCTGATAGATTTGGGGGAGCATCGGCGGGCATATTGAATTTGCAGTGTAGCAGCCTTTCTGTTTGCTTGTTTCAGGGGTGAACAATCTTATCCGCAAAGGGCCGGTGTGTATGCAGGTTTTCGCTGCAACTCCCTAATTAGATTTCTAATTAGAGGACTGATTAGCTGAAGAGTCCTCATACCTGGTTTTGAAGAGCTGACCTAAAGGTTACCCCAAAAACCTGTTTTTTTTTTGTTTGAATGGGGCAGTGAGTCATGGGGTAAACTACTGTTCTTTAGGGGTTTTCAAGGTGGAATTACGGGTCGATAATTTTAAGGATCAGGTTGTAAACCTCCCTGGTGTTGCTTTAATATGTTTTATCTGAGGTTGTATCGTGTATTATCAAGCCAGCCGGCTTAGTGGCCTCGGGAGCGGGGTTTAGTGGGAGCAGCTGGCTAGTTTTATTTTCTTTTTTGTTTGTGTCTTTTTCTTTGTTGTATGTATATTTTGGGTTCATTATTAGGCAGGCTGGGCCTTTTGGCACCTGTAGTCTGGGTGCTGGATTGCCCATAGGGGTCTTTTTTATTGCTGTGATTTGCTGTGTCATTCACTAGTGTGATTTGTGCTGGATGTGTTTTTAAGGTTGTGCTGTGGCGTGTACCTGAGCAAACTTTGGGCAACCTGTTCTCTTGTTGGCTTTATTGACAAAGGGTGGATTAGTCTAATTACGGCCTGCTACAAATAGCTGCATATAACGTATAAAAAAAATCACCTTATGGGTGCTCCGTAGGGTAGCAAGATCTTGAGTTTTTTTTACAGTACTCGGGTACGTTTTAAAATTTTCGACCAATCAGCAAACATTATTCTGACAGCATAGCTGGGAAACCAATGAAAAGTGAGTGCAACGTTCTAGAACTTGACTTCGGGTTGACGCTCCCTATAAAAGAGCTGGGTACTGCTTCAAGGCGTTCAGTTGGCGCTACCTCCTGATAGAGTAGCACTGTACGGCTCTTGTTCCGTAAAACAACATCAAAAGGATGAAAAAAAAAACAATATTTAAAGAAGACGAAAAAAATCAATTTTTAAAGAAGACGAAAAAAACATCGTCTAAAAAAATAAGCCAAAAAAATAATATCCGAAGAAGGAAAAACATGCAAAGTAAAAAAAAACAAACAAAAATAAAAAACAATATCCAAAGAAGAAGGAAAAAAACATCCAAAGGGAGAAAAGAAGAACTGAAGGGCCAACGAGGTAGGAGGAAATACAAATTTCGTTTCAGCACCGTTGGAGTGCCAAGCCGTGAAAAGCATTTGGCCAGAAGACAAGGTAAGTGTTGTATCTGTTATTTTAAAACAGCGCTTTTCAAAATGCTGCTTTATAATCGTTTGAGATCGTTAGCCAGTGTGACAGCTGAAGGCTTTTTGAGTTTACCAACATAAAGTTTTATTTCTGTATTAGGACATTGTCAGGAACAATGATGTGTTCATCGCTATGATGTGGTCAAAAAGCGATGCATTGAATCTTAGAAACATTTGTGATTTTTCAAACGATGCTTTTCCTTTTATTTAATCAGTAAAATTTCCATCGGTTTTATATAGTGCCCCTTGAAATATGTCTTTAGCTCATTTTCCGGGCATTTTACTAGAATGCATCCTGAGAAATACACAAGCTCTGCTGCATTTCCGTGCCTCGATGTTTAGTGCCGAGTATAATTGTTGCAGTTGCCTTTTATATATTCCATGAGACCTGTTGGTACCAAGAGAAGTGTGAGACTGTCAGGGTGAATTTATCATACAATCGCACGCATAAATACCTGAGGGTTGCCAGTCCTTTTGCGTTGTTACAGGAGGACTAGAGCTGACGAGTGTGTTTCTACACACTATCAAGGGCATTGTAGTACAGTTTTCTCAGGTGGGAGAATGCTGCCGATCTCCTATTTGACAATACAGCCCTTGATATATTAGAATATTACAGAACTAGAAGCCTTTTGCAAGGAAGAATGTGAGAAAATCCCAAGTACAAGAACTGAAGCCTTTCAGCTGGCTATAAGAAGCGCTTGTAAGCTGTGATATCTGGCAGAGGAGGTGTTACTAAGTACTGATTACGTAGGGTGCCCAAACTTTTGCAGAGTGCCATAATAATGTTTTTATTTTGTAATTTTGTTCAATTTATGGCATAAAAAGTAACTATTCATCAATGTTTGCTGAAAATATTGTGTATTTTTCCCCCAGTTCCTAAAGAGACTGTATTAACTGATATTGTTGCTTTTGTAATTGAAAAGATGTTATTTGTCAAGGGGTGCCAAACCTTTGCATAAGACTGTACACAGTGTGTGTATGTGTTTATGTGAGTGTGTGTCTGTGTGTGTGTGTGTATATATATATATGTGTGTGTGTGTATATATTTCTGTATATGCATGTGTATATATATATTTATATATAGTTCACACACATTCAAACTTATTTGAATACACATTCAAAATTATTTTTATTATTATTATTTTCGTTTTTTTTTTTTTTTTGTGTTTTAAATTTTTTATTTTTGCAATGGAAATAAAAATAAAGCAGTCCTCCGTAGAGGAGGGGTGGTGGAGGGAATATATATATATATATACATATATATAAAATAATTGTCACACAACTGGGGTGACATGCCTATCCTGCTCACCCAATTTTAGTGCACTTTAGTTATGCATAATGACCTTCTAGTCTCGATACACCCATATATATATATGTATATATATATATAGTTTTTTTTGTTTTTTTTTTTGCAATAGACAATAAAAATAACGCAGTTCTCCATAAAGGAGGGATGGTGGATGGAATATATATATACATATATATAAAATAATTGTCACACAACCTGGGTGACATGCCTTGCCTGCTCACCCAGTTTTAGTGCACCTTAGTTATTCATAATGACCATCTAGTCTCGATACACCCATAAATATATATGTATATATATATAGTTTTTTTTGTTTTTTTTTTGCAATAGACAATAAAAATAACGCAGTTCTCCATAAAGGAGGGATGGTGGATGGAATATATATACATATATATAAAATAATTGTCACACAACTTGGGTGACATGCCTTGCCTGCTCACCCAATTTTAGTGCAACTTAGTTATCCATAATGACCAACTAGTCTCGATACACCCATATATATATATATATATATGTACATATATATATAGTTTTTTTATTAGCAATAGAAAAGAAAAATAACGCAGTTCTCCGTAAAGGAGGGATGGTGGATGGAATATATATATATATATATATACATTTATATAAAATAATTGTCACACAACCTGGGTGACATGCCTTGCCTGCTCACCCAATTTTAGTGCACTTTAGTTATCCATAATGACCATCTAGTCTCGATACACCCATGAATATATATGTATATA
>NW_026043527.1:0-20000 GCF_023856365.1 Brienomyrus brachyistius
TTCCCAGAGTCGCTACTTCGTGGTCCTTAATAAATTTACAGGGACCCTACGAGGTACCTTCAGATGGTGCTGGATTGTACTTCAGAGTCATGGTAAGACGCTCCTGTCACGAGATATGGGCAAAAGTCCCCTCCTGAACATAGGAAATTTAAAAGGACATTAGTGATTTTACTTACCGTGCAGGCAAAGCATAATTTTACCCTCTCACTCTATTGTCTTCCCAGCCTTCCTGGAGTAGTTGCTTTGTGTTCCCTAAATCTAAATAAAAATATAAAATTTTGGATAAAGGACAAGACCTAGAAGACGTCCTTTTAATTATTAATATTTCTTTAGCCGGTTTCCTGATGAGGGCAAGGCAGCCCGAAACGCGTAGAAGCCTGATAAGGTTCAAAAGGCCATATGCCTCATTTAAAGCCTCTATGGCATAAATAAATAATAAAAAAAAGCCCCAAAATAATTTGAGGTCCACTGGACGCAAACGGCCAAAAATAATTATAGGTACGGCGGACGTACACTATTTGTGGCAAGTATGCCAGGGACGGGGATAGGGGCACATGGTGTTCGTCTTGGGCACCCTGACCCTGGGTGGGTGGCGTTTCCGTAGCAGGGGATTGGGACAGGTGGTTACTGGATGACGTGTGGCAGGCCAGTGCATTTCTGGGGTCAACTCCCTAACCCTAAAACCCCCCCCCCCCCTCCCTAACCCTAAACCACCCCCCTTCCCTAACCCTAAACCACCCCCCTTCCCTAACCCTAAACCACCCCCCCTTCCCTAAACCTAAACCACCCCCCCTTCCCTAAACCTAAACCACCCCCCTTCCCTAAACCTAAACCACCCCCCTTCCTTAACCCTAAACCTGACCCTATACCCTAACCCTGACCCCCAACCCTAAACCTAACCGGCCCGTGCCGCCCACGTTGTTATGAGGTTTCCGCCTTGCCCCCCAGGCTTTGGGAGGCAGCCTTCCTGGTGCGGGTGTTGCATACGGGTGGACACCGGTGGATGGGTCCGCCAGGTCCCCAGTACTCTGATCAGCATCACCTAGCTGCAAAATTTGAATTTTGTTCAAATAAATTTAAAAATAAACATCCTACATAATTGGCATCTTTTAAATCCTAATAAAGGAAAAACAAAAATTAAAAAAATACTGATCACCTAAAATTCCTGCAACAATATTTTGGTATAATTTAAGGCCTAAATTTGGAATTTTTTTTAAAAAAGCTTAATAAAAGCACAGTTTAACAGCAGTGTCTGTTTAAGGGGCGGGGCCTCCCCACTATATAAAGAGCAGTTGCTCAATCTTGTTGCAGTTGACAGACAGGGACCCTATGAGGTACCTCTGGATGTACTGGTTTGTGCTTCAGGGCCATGGTAAGACGCTCCTGTCACGATGTATGGGCAAAGGTCCCCTCCTGAACATAGGATATTTAAAAGGGCATTAGTGATTTTACTTACCGTGCAGGGAAAGCAAAACCTTACTTCTGGCGTATTGGCCTCCCCAGCCTTCCCAGAGTCGCTACTTCGTGGTCCTTAATAAATTTACAGGGACCCTACGAGGTACCTTCAGATGGTGCTGGATTGTACTTCAGAGTCATGGTAAGACGCTCCTGTCACGAGATATGGGCAAAAGTCCCCTCCTGAACATAGGAAATTTAAAAGGACATTAGTGATTTTACTTACCGTGCAGGCAAAGCATAATTTTACCCTCTCACTCTATTGTCTTCCCAGCCTTCCTGGAGTAGTTGCTTTGTGTTCCCTAAAATCTAAATAAAAATATAAAATTTTGGATAAAGGACAAGACCTAGAAGACGTCCTTTAATTTTTTTTTTTTTTTTGTGACCAAATTTTTATTTGTGATTTATATAACAAAGAACAAAATGGAACAAAACAGAACATACTCCACCCCCACCCACCCCCAATACACCCTGAGACAGCAGTTCAAATATAGAGAAACAAAAAACCAATAAAGGTCACCGGCACACTCAGCCACGGAGAGCACAGATAAAAATTGAGGATAAAAGAAATAACACACTTATACCACTGAAAAATGTTAGAATTAGGAAAGTAAAATCAAAACAAAAAAACAAGGTATATGGCCTCAGGACATGACCTGCAACCAATCTTTGACCAGCTGCACGTCATGGACCCAGCTCTGGATTGTAGAACCAGACGAGTTGTTAATCCGGGCTGCAGAGAGTTCCAGCAGAAGCAGATCAAGAAAGGTGGACTTCCAGACAGAAGGAATGGCACGATCAGGAGACTTCCAACGAGAGGCTAATAACAACTTGGCCGCTAAGGAGGCAGACATCAGAAGCCTCTGCTGGAAGCGAGAGAGAGAGAGAGAAGAGAAGTCCAGGAGAAGAAGGACCATGGGAGACAGGGGGATGGGAGAGGAAAGAACTGAAGAGAGAGATCTGGCCACATAATCCCAAAGAGCAGCCACTGGAGGACAGTCCCAGAACATATGGAGAAAGGTACCAGGGACCTGGAGGGGACAAAGATGACACAAGGGGTCAGGCTCTAAGCCCATGAGATGGCGTTTCCTGGGAGTGGGGTATAATCTGTGAACAAACTTAAATTGTGTTTGCTGGTGATTGGGATTTTTAGAACAATTAATTTTTAATATTATGAAAAATAACACTCCAAGATAAGACGGGGGTGGGAGAGAGCTCCCCCTGCCAGACAGAAATTATGGGGAGAGGTTTATGAGAGGATTTGCGGAGGAGGAATAGAGACTGGACACGGGCCTAGAAACAGGAGAAAGGGACAGAGCAAATCTGCACAGCGGGTGAAACGGAAGAGGTGAGGAAAAGGAGATATTACAGGCCCTAAGCATGGACCTCAGCTGGAGGTAGAAAAAATATGAAGAAGAGGGAAGATTAAATGTGACCTTAAGAGACTGGAACAATTTGAGACCCGAGCTATCAAAAATATCACCCAGGGTGGAGATACCTGACTGAGACCAGGGCGAGGAAGAGATGGGGCGGCCTCCAATGTTCAGGACAGGATTATGGAGCAACGGAACACTGGGGTGCCATTTTGGGAAGGGCCCAACAATTTCTCAACCCTTCTCCATGTGCGAAGGGCCTGACAGATAATCGGACCGACTGAGGCAGAGATGGATTTGAATTTAACAGGGAGGAAAGGAGCGAGGCTAGACGATGGGGGAGAACATATTCTGCTTCGATAGGAAGCCAGGCAGGGGGATGCTGGGGAGGACTGATCCAGCTCCAAACTGGCCTTAGAGTAAAAGCAAGGTGGTAAATTTCGAAGTCCGGTAGAGAGACGCCTCCATCCAACCGGTCACGGATTAGGGTAGAGTGTCTGACGGAGGGTCTCTTGCCATCCCAAAGAAAAGTAGAAATAGTAGACTTAACCGAAGCCAGTACCCAGGTGGAGGGGAGAGGGGAAGCATGGAACTCATAAAATTAATTCTAGGGAGCACGTTCATCTTAATAACAGCCAGCCTAGCCCGAAATGAGAGGGGAAGAGAAGACCACGAGGAGATCGAGGCTTTAATGCCCTCGAGAGTGCGGCGGAAGCCAGCAGCTGTGAGCTCTGCAACTGATGGGTAAATGTCCAACCCCAGGTATCTGAAAGACCCTGCCTGAGACGTCCTTTTAATTATTAATATTTCTTTAGCCGGTTTTCCTGATGAGGGCAAGGCAGCCGAAACGCGTAGAAGCCTGATAAGGTTCAAAAGGCCATAAGCCTCATTTAAAGCCTCTATGGCATAAATAAATAATAAAAAAAAGCCCCAAAATAATTTGAGTCCACTGGACGCAAACGGCCAAAAATAATTATAGGTACGGCGGACGTACACTATTTGTGGCAAGTATGCCAGGGACGGGGATAGGGGCACATGGTGTTCGTCTTGGGCACCCTGACCCTGGGTGGGTGGCGTTTCCGTAGCAGGGGATTGGGACAGGTGGTTACTGGATGACGTGTGCAGGCCAGTGCATTTCTGGGGTCAACTCCCTAACCCTAAAACCCCCCCCCCCCCCTCCCTAACCCTAAACCACCCCCCTTCCCTAACCCTAAACCACCCCCCCCTTCCCTAACCCTAAACCACCCCCCCCTTCCCTAAACCTAAACCACCCCCCCTTCCCTAAACCTAAACCACCCCCCTTCCTAAACCTAAACCACCCCCCTTCCTTAACCCTAAACCTGACCCTATACCCTAACCCTGACCCCCAACCCTAAACCTAACCGGCCCGTGCCGCCCACGTTGTTATGAGGTTTCCGCCTTGCCCCCCAGGCTTTGGGAGGCAGCCTTCCTGGTGCGGGTGTTGCATACGGGTGGACACCGGTGGATGGGTCCGCCAGGTCCCCAGTACTCTGATCAGCATCACCTAGCTGCAAAATTTGAATTTTGTTCAAATAAATTTAAAAATAAACATCCTACATAATTGGCATCTTTTAAATCCTAATAAAGGAAAAACAAAAATTAAAAAATACTGATCACCTAAAATTCCTGCAACAATATTTTGGCATAATTTAAGGCCTAAATTTGGATTTTTTTTAAAAAAAGCTTAATAAAAGCACAGTTTAACAGCAGTGTCTGTTTAAGGGGCGGGGCCTCCCCACTATATAAGAGCAGTTGCTCAATCTTGTTGCAGTTGACAGACAGGGACCCTATGAGGTACCTCTGGATGTACTGGTTTGTGCTTCAGGGCCATGGTAAGACGCTCCTGTCACGATGTATGGGCAAAGGTCCCCTCCTGAACATAGGATATTTAAAAGGGCATTAGTGATTTTACTTACCGTGCAGGGAAAGCAAAACCTTACCTTCTGGCGTATTGGCCTCCCCAGCCTTCCCAGAGTCGCTACTTCGTGGTCCTTAATAAATTTACAGGGACCCTACGAGGTACCTTCAGATGGTGCTGGATTGTACTTCAGAGTCATGGTAAGACGCTCCTGTCACGAGATATGGGCAAAAGTCCCCTCCTGAACATAGGAAATTTAAAAGGACATTAGTGATTTTACTTACCGTGCAGGCAAAGCATAATTTTACCCTCTCACTCTATTGTCTTCCCAGCCTTCCTGGAGTAGTTGCTTTGTGTTCCCTAAAATCTAAATAAAAATATAAAATTTTGGATAAAGGACAAGACCTAGAAGACGTCCTTTTAATTATTAATATTTCTTTAGCCGGTTTCCTGATGAGGGCAAGGCAGCCCGAAACGCGTAGAAGCCTGATAAGGTTCAAAAGGCCATAAGCCTCATTTAAAGCCTCTATGGCATAAATAAATAATAAAAAAAAGCCCCAAAATAATTTGAGGTCCACTGGACGCAAACGGCCAAAAATAATTATAGGTACGGCGGACGTACACTATTTGTGGCAAGTATGCCAGGGACGGGGATAGGGGCACATGGTGTTCGTCTTGGGCACCCTGACCCTGGGTGGGTGGCGTTTCCGTAGCAGGGGATTGGGACAGGTGGTTACTGGATGACGTGTGGCAGGCCAGTGCATTTCTGGGGTCAACTCCCTAACCCTAAAACCCCCCCCCCCCTCCCTAACCCTAAACCACCCCCCTTCCCTAACCCTAAACCACCCCCCTTCCCTAACCCTAAACCACCCCCCCTTCCCTAAACCTAAACCACCCCCCCCTTCCCTAAACCTAAACCACCCCCCTTCCCTAAACCTAAACCACCCCCCTTCCTTAACCCTAAACCTGACCCTATACCCTAACCCTGACCCCCAACCCTAAACCTAACCGGCCCGTGCCGCCCACGTTGTTATGAGGTTTCCGCCTTGCCCCCCAGGCTTTGGGAGGCAGCCTTCCTGGTGCGGGTGTTGCATACGGGTGGACACCGGTGGATGGGTCCGCCAGGTCCCCAGTACTCTGATCAGCATCACCTAGCTGCAAAATTTGAATTTTGTTCAAATAAATTTAAAAATAAACATCCTACATAATTGGCATCTTTTAAATCCTAATAAAGGAAAAACAAAAATTAAAAAAATACTGATCACCTAAAATTCCTGCAACAATATTTTGGCATAATTTAAGGCCTAAATTTGGATTTTTTTAAAAAAAGCTTAATAAAAGCACAGTTTAACAGCAGTGTCTGTTTAAGGGGCGGGGCCTCCCCACTATATAAAGAGCAGTTGCTCAATCTTGTTGCAGTTGACAGACAGGGACCCTATGAGGTACCTCTGGATGTACTGGTTTGTGCTTCAGGGCCATGGTAAGACGCTCCTGTCACGATGTATGGGCAAAGGTCCCCTCCTGAACATAGGATATTTAAAAGGGCATTAGTGATTTTACTTACCGTGCAGGGAAAGCAAAACCTTACCTTCTGGCGTATTGGCCTCCCCAGCCTTCCCAGAGTCGCTACTTCGTGGTCCTTAATAAATTTACAGGGACCCTACGAGGTACCTTCAGATGGTGCTGGATTGTACTTCAGAGTCATGGTAAGACGCTCCTGTCACGAGATATGGGCAAAAGTCCCCTCCTGAACATAGGAAATTTAAAAGGACATTAGTGATTTTACTTACCGTGCAGGCAAAGCATAATTTTACCCTCTCACTCTATTGTCTTCCCAGCCTTCCTGGAGTAGTTGCTTTGTGTTCCCTAAAATCTAAATAAAAATATAAAATTTTGGATAAAGGACAAGACCTAGAAGACGTCCTTTTAATTATTAATATTTCTTTAGCCGGTTTCCTGATGAGGGCAAGGCAGCCCGAAACGCGTAGAAGCCTGATAAGGTTCAAAAGGCCATAAGCCTCATTTAAAGCCTCTATGGCATAAATAAATAATAAAAAAAAGCCCCAAAATAATTTGAGGTCCACTGGACGCAAACGGCCAAAAATAATTATAGGTACGGCGGACGTACACTATTTGTGGCAAGTATGCCAGGGACGGGGATAGGGGCACATGGTGTTCGTCTTGGGCACCCTGACCCTGGGTGGGTGGCGTTTCCGTAGCAGGGGATTGGGACAGGTGGTTACTGGATGACGTGTGGCAGGCCAGTGCATTTCTGGGGTCAACTCCCTAACCCTAAAACCCCCCCCCCCCTCCCTAACCCTAAACCACCCCCCTTCCCTAACCCTAAACCACCCCCCTTCCCTAACCCTAAACCACCCCCCCTTCCCTAAACCTAAACCACCCCCCCTTCCCTAAACCTAAACCACCCCCCTTCCCTAAACCTAAACCACCCCCCTTCCTTAACCCTAAACCTGACCCTATACCCTAACCCTGACCCCCAACCCTAAACCTAACCGGCCCGTGCCGCCCACGTTGTTATGAGGTTTCCGCCTTGCCCCCCAGGCTTTGGGAGGCAGCCTTCCTGGTGCGGGTGTTGCATACGGGTGGACACCGGTGGATGGGTCCGCCAGGTCCCCAGTACTCTGATCAGCATCACCTAGCTGCAAAATTTGAATTTTGTTCAAATAAATTTAAAAATAAACATCCTACATAATTGGCATCTTTTAAATCCTAATAAAGGAAAAAACAAAAATTAAAAAAATACTGATCACCTAAAATTCCTGCAACAATATTTTGGCATAATTTAAGGCCTAAATTTGGATTTTTTTTAAAAAAGCTTAATAAAAGCACAGTTTAACAGCAGTGTCTGTTTAAGGGGCGGGGCCTCCCCACTATATAAAGAGCAGTTGCTCAATCTTGTTGCAGTTGACAGACAGGGACCCTATGAGGTACCTCTGGATGTACTGGTTTGTGCTTCAGGGCCATGGTAAGACGCTCCTGTCACGATGTATGGGCAAAGGTCCCCTCCTGAACATAGGATATTTAAAAGGGCATTAGTGATTTTACTTACCGTGCAGGGAAAGCAAAACCTTACCTTCTGGCGTATTGGCCTCCCCAGCCTTCCCAGAGTCGCTACTTCGTGGTCCTTAATAAATTTACAGGGACCCTACGAGGTACCTTCAGATGGTGCTGGATTGTACTTCAGAGTCATGGTAAGACGCTCCTGTCACGAGATATGGCAAAAGTCCCCTCCTGAACATAGGAAATTTAAAAGGACATTAGTGATTTTACTTACCGTGCAGGCAAAGCATAATTTTACCCTCTCACTCTATTGTCTTCCCAGCCTTCCTGGAGTAGTTGCTTTGTGTTCCCTAAAATCTAAATAAAAATATAAAATTTTGGATAAAGGACAAGACCTAGAAGACGTCCTTTTAATTATTAATATTTCTTTAGCCGGTTTCCTGATGAGGGCAAGGCAGCCCGAAACGCGTAGAAGCCTGATAAGGTTCAAAAGGCCATAAGCCTCATTTAAAGCCTCTATGGCATAAATAAATAATAAAAAAAAGCCCCAAAATATTTGAGGTCCACTGGACGCAAACGGCCAAAAATAATTATAGGTACGGCGGACGTACACTATTTGTGGCAAGTATGCCAGGGACGGGGATAGGGGCACATGGTGTTCGTCTTGGGCACCCTGACCCTGGGTGGGTGGCGTTTCCGTAGCAGGGGATTGGGACAGGTGGTTACTGGATGACGTGTGGCAGGCCAGTGCATTTCTGGGTCAACTCCCTAACCCTAAAACCCCCCCCCCCCCTCCCTAACCCTAAACCACCCCCCTTCCCTAACCCTAAACCACCCCCCTTCCCTAACCCTAAACCACCCCCCCTTCCCTAAACCTAAACCACCCCCCCTTCCCTAAACCTAAACCACCCCCCTTCCTAAACCTAAACCACCCCCCTTCCTTAACCCTAAACCTGACCCTATACCCTAACCCTGACCCCCAACCCTAAACCTAACCGGCCCGTGCCGCCCACGTTGTTATGAGGTTTCCGCCTTGCCCCCCAGGCTTTGGGAGGCAGCCTTCCTGGTGCGGGTGTTGCATACGGGTGGACACCGGTGGATGGGTCCGCCAGGTCCCCAGTACTCTGATCAGCATCACCTAGCTGCAAAATTTGAATTTTGTTCAAATAAATTTAAAAATAAACATCCTACATAATTGGCATCTTTAAATCCTAATAAAGGAAAAACAAAAATTAAAAAAATACTGATCACCTAAAATTCCTGCAACAATATTTTGGCATAATTTAAGGCCTAAATTTGGATTTTTTTTAAAAAAAGCTTAATAAAAGCACAGTTTAACAGCAGTGTCTGTTTAAGGGGCGGGGCCTCCCCACTATAAAGAGCAGTTGCTCAATCTTGTTGCAGTTGACAGACAGGGACCCTATGAGGTACCTCTGGATGTACTGGTTTGTGCTTCAGGGCCATGGTAAGACGCTCCTGTCACGATGTATGGGCAAAGGTCCCCTCCTGAACATAGGATATTTAAAAGGGCATTAGTGATTTTACTTACCGTGCAGGGAAAGCAAAACCTTACCTTCTGGCGTATTGGCCTCCCCAGCCTTCCCAGAGTCGCTACTTCGTGGTCCTTAATAAATTTACAGGGACCCTACGAGGTACCTTCAGATGGTGCTGGATTGTACTTCAGAGTCATGGTAAGACGCTCCTGTCACGAGATATGGGCAAAAGTCCCCTCCTGAACATAGGAAATTTAAAAGGACATTAGTGATTTTACTTACCGTGCAGGCAAAGCATAATTTTACCCTCTCACTCTATTGTCTTCCCAGCCTTCCTGGAGTAGTTGCTTTGTGTTCCCTAAAATCTAAATAAAAATATAAAATTTTGGATAAAGGACAAGACCTAGAAGACGTCCTTTTAATTATTAATATTTCTTTAGACGGTTTCCTGATGAGGGCAAGGCAGCCCGAAACGCGTAGAAGCCTGATAAGGTTCAAAAGGCCATAAGCCTCATTTAAAGCCTCTATGGCATAAATAAATAATAAAAAAAAGCCCCAAAATAATTTGAGGTCCACTGGACGCAAACGGCCAAAAATAATTATAGGTACGGCGGACGTACACTATTTGTGGCAAGTATGCCAGGGACGGGGATAGGGGCACATGGTGTTCGTCTTGGGCACCCTGACCCTGGGTGGGTGGCGTTTCCGTAGCAGGGGATTGGGACAGGTGGTTACTGGATGACGTGTGGCAGGCCAGTGCATTTCTGGGGTCAACTCCCTAACCCTAAACCCCCCCCCCCCCCCTCCCTAACCCTAAACCACCCCCCTTCCCTAACCCTAAACCACCCCCCTTCCCTAACCCTAAACCATCCCCCCCTTCCCTAAACCTAAACCACCCCCCCTTCCCTAAACCTAAACCACCCCCCTTCCCTAAACCTAAACCACCCCCCTTCCTTAACCCTAAACCTGACCCTATACCCTAACCCTGACCCCCAACCCTAAACCTAACCGGCCCGTGCCGCCCACGTTGTTATGAGGTTTCCGCCTTGCCCCCCAGGCTTTGGGAGGCAGCCTTCCTGGTGCGGGTGTTGCATACGGGTGGACACCGGTGGATGGGTCCGCCAGGTCCCCAGTACTCTGATCAGCATCACCTAGCTGCAAAATTTGAATTTTGTTCAAATAAATTTAAAAATAAACATCCTACATAATTGGCATCTTTTAAATCCTAATAAAGGAAAAACAAAAATTAAAAAAATACTGATCACCTAAAATTCCTGCAACAATATTTTGGCATAATTTAAGGCCTAAATTTGGATTTTTTTTAAAAAAAGCTTAATAAAAGCACAGTTTAACAGCAGTGTCTGTTTAAGGGGCGGGGCCTCCCCACTATATAAAGAGCAGTTGCTCAATCTTGTTGCAGTTGACAGACAGGGACCCTATGAGGTACCTCTGGATGTACTGGTTTGTGCTTCAGGGCCATGGTAAGACGCTCCTGTCACGATGTATGGGCAAAGGTCCCCTCCTGAACATAGGATATTTAAAAGGGCATTAGTGATTTTACTTACCGTGCAGGGAAAGCAAAACCTTACCTTCTGGCGTATTGGCCTCCCCAGCCTTCCCAGAGTCGCTACTTCGTGGTCCTTAATAAATTTACAGGGACCCTACGAGGTACCTTCAGATGGTGCTGGATTGTACTTCAGAGTCATGGTAAGACGCTCCTGTCACGAGATATGGGCAAAAGTCCCCTCCTGAACATAGGAAATTTAAAAGGACATTAGTGATTTTACTTACCGTGCAGGCAAAGCATAATTTTACCCTCTCACTCTATTGTCTTCCCAGCCTTCCTGGAGTAGTTGCTTTGTGTTCCCTAAAATCTAAATAAAAATATAAAATTTTGGATAAAGGACAAGACCTAGAAGACGTCCTTTTAATTATTAATATTTCTTTAGCCGGTTTCCTGATGAGGGCAAGGCAGCCCGAAACGCGTAGAAGCCTGATAAGGTTCAAAAGGCCATAAGCCTCATTTAAAGCCTCTATGGCATAAATAAATAATAAAAAAAAGCCCCAAAATAATTTGAGGTCCACTGGACGCAAACGGCCAAAAATAATTATAGGTACGGCGGACGTACACTATTTGTGGCAAGTATGCCAGGGACGGGGATAGGGGCACATGGTGTTCGTCTTGGGCACCCTGACCCTGGGTGGGTGGCGTTTCCGTAGCAGGGGATTGGGACAGGTGGTTACTGGATGACGTGTGGCAGGCCAGTGCATTTCTGGGGTCAACTCCCTAACCCTAAAACCCCCCCCCCCCCTCCCTAACCCTAAACCACCCCCCTTCCCTAACCCTAAACCACCCCCCTTCCCTAACCCTAAACCACCCCCCCTTCCCTAAACCTAAACCACCCCCCCTTCCCTAAACCTAAACCACCCCCCTTCCCTAAACCTAAACCACCCCCCTTCCTTAACCCTAAACCTGACCCTATACCCTAACCCTGACCCCCAACCCTAAACCTAACCGGCCCGTGCCGCCCACGTTGTTATGAGGTTTCCGCCTTGCCCCCCAGGCTTTGGGAGGCAGCCTTCCTGGTGCGGGTGTTGCATACGGGTGGACACCGGTGGATGGGTCCGCCAGGTCCCCAGTACTCTGATCAGCATCACCTAGCTGCAAAATTTGAATTTTGTTCAAATAAATTTAAAAATAAACATCCTACATAATTGGCATCTTTTAAATCCTAATAAAGGAAAAACAAAAATTAAAAAAATACTGATCACCTAAAATTCCTGCAACAATATTTTGGCATAATTTAAGGCCTAAATTTGGATTTTTTTTAAAAAAAGCTTAATAAAAGCACAGTTTAACAGCAGTGTCTGTTTAAGGGGCGGGGCCTCCCCACTATATAAAGAGCAGTTGCTCAATCTTGTTGCAGTTGACAGACAGGGACCCTATGAGGTACCTCTGGATGTACTGGTTTGTGCTTCAGGGCCATGGTAAGACGCTCCTGTCACGATGTATGGGCAAAGGTCCCCTCCTGAACATAGGATATTTAAAAGGGCATTAGTGATTTTACTTACCGTGCAGGGAAAGCAAAACCTTACCTTCTGGCGTATTGGCCTCCCCAGCCTTCCCAGAGTCGCTACTTCGTGGTCCTTAATAAATTTACAGGGACCCTACGAGGTACCTTCAGATGGTGCTGGATTGTACTTCAGAGTCATGGTAAGACGCTCCTGTCACGAGATATGGGCAAAAGTCCCCTCCTGAACATAGGAAATTTAAAAGGACATTAGTGATTTTACTTACCGTGCAGGCAAAGCATAATTTTACCCTCTCACTCTATTGTCTTCCCAGCCTTCCTGGAGTAGTTGCTTTGTGTTCCCTAAAATCTAAATAAAAATATAAAATTTTGGATAAAGGACAAGACCTAGAAGACGTCCTTTTAATTATTAATATTTCTTTAGCCGGTTTCCTGATGAGGGCAAGGCAGCCCGAAACGCGTAGAAGCCTGATAAGGTTCAAAAGGCCATAAGCCTCATTTAAAGCCTCTATGGCATAAATAAATAATAAAAAAAAGCCCCAAAATAATTTGAGGTCCACTGGACGCAAACGGCCAAAAATAATTATAGGTACGGCGGACGTACACTATTTGTGGCAAGTATGCCAGGGACGGGGATAGGGGCACATGGTGTTCGTCTTGGGCACCCTGACCCTGGGTGGGTGGCGTTTCCGTAGCAGGGGATTGGGACAGGTGGTTACTGGATGACGTGTGGCAGGCCAGTGCATTTCTGGGGTCAACTCCCTAACCCTAAAACCCCCCCCCCCCCTCCCTAACCCTAAACCACCCCCCTTCCCTAACCCTAAACCACCCCCCTTCCCTAACCCTAAACCACCCCCCCTTCCCTAAACCTAAACCACCCCCCCTTCCCTAAACCTAAACCACCCCCCTTCCCTAAACCTAAACCACCCCCCTTCCTTAACCCTAAACCTGACCCTATACCCTAACCCTGACCCCCAACCCTAAACCTAACCGGCCCGTGCCGCCCACGTTGTTATGAGGTTTCCGCCTTGCCCCCCAGGCTTTGGGAGGCAGCCTTCCTGGTGCGGGTGTTGCATACGGGTGGACACCGGTGGATGGGTCCGCCAGGTCCCCAGTACTCTGATCAGCATCACCTAGCTGCAAAATTTGAATTTTGTTCAAATAAATTTAAAAATAAACATCCTACATAATTGGCATCTTTTAAATCCTAATAAAGGAAAAACAAAAATTAAAAAAATACTGATCACCTAAAATTCCTGCAACAATATTTTGGCATAATTTAAGGCCTAAATTTGGATTTTTTTAAAAAAAGCTTAATAAAAGCACAGTTTAACAGCAGTGTCTGTTTAAGGGGCGGGGCCTCCCCACTATATAAAGAGCAGTTGCTCAATCTTGTTGCAGTTGACAGACAGGGACCCTATGAGGTACCTCTGGATGTACTGGTTTGTGCTTCAGGGCCATGGTAAGACGCTCCTGTCACGATGTATGGGCAAAGGTCCCCTCCTGAACATAGGATATTTAAAAGGGCATTAGTGATTTTACTTACCGTGCAGGGAAAGCAAAACCTTACCTTCTGGCGTATTGGCCTCCCCAGCCTTCCCAGAGTCGCTACTTCGTGGTCCTTAATAAATTTACAGGGACCCTACGAGGTACCTTCAGATGGTGCTGGATTGTACTTCAGAGTCATGGTAAGACGCTCCTGTCACGAGATATGGGCAAAAGTCCCCTCCTGAACATAGGAAATTTAAAAGGACATTAGTGATTTTACTTACCGTGCAGGCAAAGCATAATTTTACCCTCTCACTCTATTGTCTTCCCAGCCTTCCTGGAGTAGTTGCTTTGTGTTCCCTAAAATCTAAATAAAAATATAAAATTTTGGATAAAGGACAAGACCTAGAAGACGTCCTTTTAATTATTAATATTTCTTTAGCCGGTTTCCTGATGAGGGCAAGGCAGCCCGAAACGCGTAGAAGCCTGATAAGGTTCAAAAGGCCATAAGCCTCATTTAAAGCCTCTATGGCATAAATAAATAATAAAAAAAAGCCCCAAAATAATTTGAGGTCCACTGGACGCAAACGGCCAAAAATAATTATAGGTACGGCGGACGTACACTATTTGTGGCAAGTATGCCAGGGACGGGGATAGGGGCACATGGTGTTCGTCTTGGGCACCCTGACCCTGGGTGGGTGGCGTTTCCGTAGCAGGGGATTGGGACAGGTGGTTACTGGATGACGTGTGGCAGGCCAGTGCATTTCTGGGGTCAACTCCCTAACCCTAAAACCCCCCCCCCCCCTCCCTAACCCTAAACCACCCCCCTTCCCTAACCCTAAACCACCCCCCTTCCCTAACCCTAAACCACCCCCCCTTCCCTAAACCTAAACCACCCCCCCTTCCCTAAACCTAAACCACCCCCCTTCCCTAAACCTAAACCACCCCCCTTCCTTAACCCTAAACCTGACCCTATACCCTAACCCTGACCCCCAACCCTAAACCTAACCGGCCCGTGCCGCCCACGTTGTTATGAGGTTTCCGCCTTGCCCCCCAGGCTTTGGGAGGCAGCCTTCCTGGTGCGGGTGTTGCATACGGGTGGACACCGGTGGATGGGTCCGCCAGGTCCCCAGTACTCTGATCAGCATCACCTAGCTGCAAAATTTGAATTTTGTTCAAATAAATTTAAAAATAAACATCCTACATAATTGGCATCTTTTAAATCCTAATAAAGGAAAAACAAAAATTAAAAAAATACTGATCACCTAAAATTCCTGCAACAATATTTTGGCATAATTTAAGGCCTAAATTTGGATTTTTTTTAAAAAAAGCTTAATAAAAGCACAGTTTAACAGCAGTGTCTGTTTAAGGGGCGGGGCCTCCCCACTATATAAAGAGCAGTTGCTCAATCTTGTTGCAGTTGACAGACAGGGACCCTATGAGGTACCTCTGGATGTACTGGTTTGTGCTTCAGGGCCATGGTAAGACGCTCCTGTCACGATGTATGGGCAAAGGTCCCCTCCTGAACATAGGATATTTAAAAGGGCATTAGTGATTTTACTTACCGTGCAGGGAAAGCAAAACCTTACCTTCTGGCGTATTGGCCTCCCCAGCCTTCCCAGAGTCGCTACTTCGTGGTCCTTAATAAATTTACAGGGACCCTACGAGGTACCTTCAGATGGTGCTGGATTGTACTTCAGAGTCATGGTAAGACGCTCCTGTCACGAGATATGGGCAAAAGTCCCCTCCTGAACATAGGAAATTTAAAAGGACATTAGTGATTTTACTTACCGTGCAGGCAAAGCATAATTTTACCCTCTCACTCTATTGTCTTCCCAGCCTTCCTGGAGTAGTTGCTTTGTGTTCCCTAAAATCTAAATAAAAATATAAAATTTTGGATAAAGGACAAGACCTAGAAGACGTCCTTTTAATTATTAATATTTCTTTAGCCGGTTTCCTGATGAGGGCAAGGCAGCCCGAAACGCGTAGAAGCCTGATAAGGTTCAAAAGGCCATAAGCCTCATTTAAAGCCTCTATGGCATAAATAAATAATAAAAAAAAGCCCCAAAATAATTTGAGGTCCACTGGACGCAAACGGCCAAAAATAATTATAGGTACGGCGGACGTACACTATTTGTGGCAAGTATGCCAGGGACGGGGATAGGGGCACATGGTGTTCGTCTTGGGCACCCTGACCCTGGGTGGGTGGCGTTTCCGTAGCAGGGGATTGGGACAGGTGGTTACTGGATGACGTGTGGCAGGCCAGTGCATTTCTGGGGTCAACTCCCTAACCCTAAAACCCCCCCCCCCCCTCCCTAACCCTAAACCACCCCCCTTCCCTAACCCTAAACCACCCCCCTTCCCTAACCCTAAACCACCCCCCCCTTCCCTAAACCTAAACCACCCCCCCTTCCCTAAACCTAAACCACCCCCCTTCCCTAAACCTAAACCACCCCCCTTCCTTAACCCTAAACCTGACCCTATACCCTAACCCTGACCCCCAACCCTAAACCTAACCGGCCCGTGCCGCCCACGTTGTTATGAGGTTTCCGCCTTGCCCCCCAGGCTTTGGGAGGCAGCCTTCCTGGTGCGGGTGTTGCATACGGGTGGACACCGGTGGATGGGTCCGCCAGGTCCCCAGTACTCTGATCAGCATCACCTAGCTGCAAAATTTGAATTTTGTTCAAATAAATTTAAAAATAAACATCCTACATAATTGGCATCTTTTAAATCCTAATAAAGGAAAAACAAAAATTAAAAAAATACTGATCACCTAAAATTCCTGCAACAATATTTTGGCATAATTTAAGGCCTAAATTTGGATTTTTTTTAAAAAAAGCTTAATAAAAGCACAGTTTAACAGCAGTGTCTGTTTAAGGGGCGGGGCCTCCCCACTATATAAAGAGCAGTTGCTCAATCTTGTTGCAGTTGACAGACAGGGACCCTATGAGGTACCTCTGGATGTACTGGTTTGTGCTTCAGGGCCATGGTAAGACGCTCCTGTCACGATGTATGGGCAAAGGTCCCCTCCTGAACATAGGATATTTAAAAGGGCATTAGTGATTTTACTTACCGTGCAGGGAAAGCAAAACCTTACCTTCTGGCGTATTGGCCTCCCCAGCCTTCCCAGAGTCGCTACTTCGTGGTCCTTAATAAATTTACAGGGACCCTACGAGGTACCTTCAGATGGTGCTGGATTGTACTTCAGAGTCATGGTAAGACGCTCCTGTCACGAGATATGGGCAAAAGTCCCCTCCTGAACATAGGAAATTTAAAAGGACATTAGTGATTTTACTTACCGTGCAGGCAAAGCATAATTTTACCCTCTCACTCTATTGTCTTCCCAGCCTTCCTGGAGTAGTTGCTTTGTGTTCCCTAAAATCTAAATAAAAATATAAAATTTTGGATAAAGGACAAGACCTAGAAGACGTCCTTTTAATTATTAATATTTCTTTAGCCGGTTTCCTGATGAGGGCAAGGCAGCCCGAAACGCGTAGAAGCCTGATAAGGTTCAAAAGGCCATAAGCCTCATTTAAAGCCTCTATGGCATAAATAAATAATAAAAAAAAGCCCCAAAATAATTTGAGGTCCACTGGACGCAAACGGCCAAAAATAATTATAGGTACGGCGGACGTACACTATTTGTGGCAAGTATGCCAGGGACGGGGATAGGGGCACATGGTGTTCGTCTTGGGCACCCTGACCCTGGGTGGGTGGCGTTTCCGTAGCAGGGGATTGGGACAGGTGGTTACTGGATGACGTGTGGCAGGCCAGTGCATTTCTGGGGTCAACTCCCTAACCCTAAAACCCCCCCCCCCCCTCCCTAACCCTAAACCACCCCCCTTCCCTAACCCTAAACCACCCCCCTTCCCTAACCCTAAACCACCCCCCCTTCCCTAAACCTAAACCACCCCCCCTTCCCTAAACCTAAACCACCCCCCTTCCCTAAACCTAAACCACCCCCCTTCCTTAACCCTAAACCTGACCCTATACCCTAACCCTGACCCCCAACCCTAAACCTAACCGGCCCGTGCCGCCCACGTTGTTATGAGGTTTCCGCCTTGCCCCCCAGGCTTTGGGAGGCAGCCTTCCTGGTGCGGGTGTTGCATACGGGTGGACACCGGTGGATGGGTCCGCCAGGTCCCCAGTACTCTGATCAGCATCACCTAGCTGCAAAATTTGAATTTTGTTCAAATAAATTTAAAAATAAACATCCTACATAATTGGCATCTTTTAAATCCTAATAAAGGAAAAACAAAAATTAAAAAAATACTGATCACCTAAAATTCCTGCAACAATATTTTGGCATAATTTAAGGCCTAAATTTGGATTTTTTTTAAAAAAAGCTTAATAAAAGCACAGTTTAACAGCAGTGTCTGTTTAAGGGGCGGGGCCTCCCCACTATATAAAGAGCAGTTGCTCAATCTTGTTGCAGTTGACAGACAGGGACCCTATGAGGTACCTCTGGATGTACTGGTTTGTGCTTCAGGGCCATGGTAAGACGCTCCTGTCACGATGTATGGGCAAAGGTCCCCTCCTGAACATAGGATATTTAAAAGGGCATTAGTGATTTTACTTACCGTGCAGGGAAAGCAAAACCTTACCTTCTGGCGTATTGGCCTCCCCAGCCTTCCCAGAGTCGCTACTTCGTGGTCCTTAATAAATTTACAGGGACCCTACGAGGTACCTTCAGATGGTGCTGGATTGTACTTCAGAGTCATGGTAAGACGCTCCTGTCACGAGATATGGGCAAAAGTCCCCTCCTGAACATAGGAAATTTAAAAGGACATTAGTGATTTTACTTACCGTGCAGGCAAAGCATAATTTTACCCTCTCACTCTATTGTCTTCCCAGCCTTCCTGGAGTAGTTGCTTTGTGTTCCCTAAAATCTAAATAAAAATATAAAATTTTGGATAAAGGACAAGACCTAGAAGACGTCCTTTTAATTATTAATATTTCTTTAGCCGGTTTCCTGATGAGGGCAAGGCAGCCCGAAACGCGTAGAAGCCTGATAAGGTTCAAAAGGCCATAAGCCTCATTTAAAGCCTCTATGGCATAAATAAATAATAAAAAAAAGCCCCAAAATAATTTGAGGTCCACTGGACGCAAACGGCCAAAAATAATTATAGGTACGGCGGACGTACACTATTTGTGGCAAGTATGCCAGGGACGGGGATAGGGGCACATGGTGTTCGTCTTGGGCACCCTGACCCTGGGTGGGTGGCGTTTCCGTAGCAGGGGATTGGGACAGGTGGTTACTGGATGACGTGTGGCAGGCCAGTGCATTTCTGGGGTCAACTCCCTAACCCTAAACCCCCCCCCCCCCCTCCCTAACCCTAAACCACCCCCCTTCCCTAACCCTAAACCACCCCCCTTCCCTAACCCTAAACCACCCCCCCTTCCCTAAACCTAAACCACCCCCCCTTCCCTAAACCTAAACCACCCCCCTTCCCTAAACCTAAACCACCCCCCTTCCTTAACCCTAAACCTGACCCTATACCCTAACCCTGACCCCCAACCCTAAACCTAACCGGCCCGTGCCGCCCACGTTGTTATGAGGTTTCCGCCTTGCCCCCCAGGCTTTGGGAGGCAGCCTTCCTGGTGCGGGTGTTGCATACGGGTGGACACCGGTGGATGGGTCCGCCAGGTCCCCAGTACTCTGATCAGCATCACCTAGCTGCAAAATTTGAATTTTGTTCAAATAAATTTAAAAATAAACATCCTACATAATTGGCATCTTTTAAATCCTAATAAAGGAAAAACAAAAATTAAAAAAATACTGATCACCTAAAATTCCTGCAACAATATTTTGGCATAATTTAAGGCCTAAATTTGGATTTTTTTTAAAAAAAGCTTAATAAAAGCACAGTTTAACAGCAGTGTCTGTTTAAGGGGCGGGGCCTCCCCACAATATAAAGAGCAGTTGCTCAATCTTGTTGCAGTTGACAGACAGGGACCCTATGAGGTACCTCTGGATGTACTGGTTTGTGCTTCAGGGCCATGGTAAGACGCTCCTGTCACGATGTATGGGCAAAGGTCCCCTCCTGAACATAGGATATTTAAAAGGGCATTAGTGATTTTACTTACCGTGCAGGGAAAGCAAAACCTTACCTTCTGGCGTATTGGCCTCCCCAGCCTTCCCAGAGTCGCTACTTCGTGGTCCTTAATAAATTTACAGGGACCCTACGAGGTACCTTCAGATGGTGCTGGATTGTACTTCAGAGTCATGGTAAGACGCTCCTGTCACGAGATATGGGCA
>NW_026043527.1:25000-37467 GCF_023856365.1 Brienomyrus brachyistius
CCCTAACCCTAAACCACCCCCCTTCCCTAACCCTAAACCACCCCCCTTCCCTAACCCTAAACCACCCCCCCTTCCCTAAACCTAAACCACCCCCCCTTCCCTAAACCTAAACCACCCCCCTTCCCTAACCCTAAACCTGACCCTATACCCTAACCCTGACCCCCAACCCTAAACCTAACCGGCCCGTGCCGCCCACGTTGTTATGAGGTTTCCGCCTTGCCCCCCAGGCTTTGGGAGGCAGCCTTCCTGGTGCGGGTGTTGCATACGGGTGGACACCGGTGGATGGGTCCGCCAGGTCCCCAGTACTCTGATCAGCATCACCTAGCTGCAAAATTTGAATTTTGTTCAAATAAATTTAAAAATAAACATCCTACATAATTGGCATCTTTTAAATCCTAATAAAGGAAAAACAAAAATTAAAAAAAAAAAATACTGATCACCTAAAATTCCTGCAACAATATTTTGGCATAATTTAAGGCCTAAATTTGGATTTTTTTAAAAAAAAGCTTAATAAAAGCACAGTTTAACAGCAGTGTCTGTTTAAGGGGCGGGGCCTCCCCACTATATAAGGAGCAGTTGCTCAATCTTGTTGCAGTTGACAGACAGGGACCCTATGAGGTACCTCTGGATGTACTGGTTTGTGCTTCAGGGCCATGGTAAGACGCTCCTGTCACGATGTATGGGCAAAGGTCCCCTCCTGAACATAGGATATTTAAAAGGGCATTAGTGATTTTACTTACCGTGCAGGGAAAGCAAAACCTTACCTTCTGGCGTATTGGCCTCCCCAGCCTTCCCAGAGTCGCTACTTCGTGGTCCTTAATAAATCTACAGGGACCCTACGAGGTACCTTCAGATGGTGCTGGATTGTACTTCAGAGTCATGGTAAGACGCTCCTGTCACGAGATATGGGCAAAAGTCCCCTCCTGAACATAGGAAATTTAAAAGGACATTAGTGATTTTACTTACCGTGCAGGCAAAGCATAATTTTACCCTCTCACTCTATTGTCTTCCCAGCCTTCCTGGAGTAGTTGCTTTGTATTCCCTAAAATTTAAATAAAAATATAAAATTTTGGATAAAGGACAAGACCTAGAAGACGTCCTTTTAATTACTAATATTTCTTTAGCCGGTTTCCTGATGAGGGCAAGGCAGCCCGAAACGCGTAGAAGCCTGATAAGGTTCAAAAGGCCATAAGCCTCATTTAAAGCCTCTATGGCATAAATAAATATAAAAAAAAGCCCCAAAATAATTTGAGGTCCACTGGACGCAAACGGCCAAAAATAATTATAGGTACGGCGGACGTACACTATTTGTGGCAAGTATGCCAGGGACGGGGATAGGGGCACATGGTGTTCGTCTTGGGCACCCTGACCCTGGGTGGGTGGCGTTTCCGTAGCAGGGGATTGGGAAAGGTGGTTACTGGATGACGTGTGGCAGGCCAGTGCATTTCCGGGGTCAATTCCCTAACCCTAAAACCCCCCCCCCCCCCCCTCCCTAACCCTAAACCACCCCCCTTCCCTAACCCTAAACCACCCCCCTTCCCTAACCCTAAACCACCCCCCCTTCCCTAAACCTAAACCACCCCCCCTTCCCTAAACCTAAACCACCCCCCTTCCCTAACCCTAAACCTGACCCTATACCCTAACCCTGACCCCCAACCCTAAACCTAACCGGCCCGTGCCGCCCACGTTGTTATGAGGTTTCCGCCTTGCCCCCCAGGCTTTGGGAGGCAGCCTTCCTGGTGCGGGTGTTGCATACGGGTGGACACCGGTGGATGGGTCCGCCAGGTCCCCAGTACTCTGATCAGCATCACCTAGCTGCAAAATTTGAATTTTGTTCAAATAAATTTAAAAATAAACATCCTACATAATTGGCATCTTTTAAATCCTAATAAAGGAAAAACAAAAATTAAAAAAAAAAAAAAAAAAAAAAATACTGATCACCTAAAATTCCTGCAACAATATTTTGGCATAATTTAAGGCCTAAATTTGGATTTTTTAAAAAAAAAGCTTAATAAAAGCACAGTTTAACAGCAGTGTCTGTTTAAGGGGCGGGGCCTCCCCACTATATAAGGAGCAGTTGCTCAATCTTGTTGCAGTTGACAGACAGGGACCCTATGAGGTACCTCTGGATGTACTGGTTTGTGCTTCAGGGCCATGGTAAGACGCTCCTGTCACGATGTATGGGCAAAGGTCCCCTCCTGAACATAGGATATTTAAAAGGGCATTAGTGATTTTACTTACCGTGCAGGGAAAGCAAAACCTTACCTTCTGGCGTATTGGCCTCCCCAGCCTTCCCAGAGTCGCTACTTCGTGGTCCTTAATAAATCTACAGGGACCCTACGAGGTACCTTCAGATGGTGCTGGATTGTACTTCAGAGTCATGGTAAGACGCTCCTGTCACGAGATATGGGCAAAAGTCCCCTCCTGAACATAGGAAATTTAAAAGGACATTAGTGATTTTACTTACCGTGCAGGCAAAGCATAATTTTACCCTCTCACTCTATTGTCTTCCCAGCCTTCCTGGAGTAGTTGCTTTGTATTCCCTAAAATTTAAATAAAAATATAAAATTTTGGATAAAGGACAAGACCTAGAAGACGTCCTTTTAATTACTAATATTTCTTTAGCCGGTTTCCTGATGAGGGCAAGGCAGCCCGAAACGCGTAGAAGCCTGATAAGGTTCAAAAGGCCATAAGCCTCATTTAAAGCCTCTATGGCATAAATAAATATAAAAAAAAGCCCCAAAATAATTTGAGGTCCACTGGACGCAAACGGCCAAAAATAATTATAGGTACGGCGGACGTACACTATTTGTGGCAAGTATGCCAGGGACGGGGATAGGGGCACATGGTGTTCGTCTTGGGCACCCTGACCCTGGGTGGGTGGCGTTTCCGTAGCAGGGGATTGGGACAGGTGGTTACTGGATGACGTGTGGCAGGCCAGTGCATTTCCGGGGTCAATTCCCTAACCCTAAACCCCCCCCCCCCCCCCCCTCCCTAACCCTAAACCACCCCCCTTCCCTAACCCTAAACCACCCCCCTTCCCTAACCCTAAACCACCCCCCCTTCCCTAAACCTAAACCACCCCCCCTTCCCTAAACCTAAACCACCCCCCTTCCCTAACCCTAAACCTGACCCTATACCCTAACCCTGACCCCCAACCCTAAACCTAACCGGCCCGTGCCGCCCACGTTGTTATGAGGTTTCCGCCTTGCCCCCCAGGCTTTGGGAGGCAGCCTTCCTGGTGCGGGTGTTGCATACGGGTGGACACCGGTGGATGGGTCCGCCAGGTCCCCAGTACTCTGATCAGCATCACCTAGCTGCAAAATTTGAATTTTGTTCAAATAAATTTAAAAATAAACATCCTACATAATTGGCATCTTTTAAATCCTAATAAAGGAAAAACAAAAATTAAAAAAAAAATACTGATCACCTAAAATTCCTGCAACAATATTTTGGCATAATTTAAGGCCTAAATTTGGATTTTTTTAAAAAAAAGCTTAATAAAAGCACAGTTTAACAGCAGTGTCTGTTTAAGGGGCGGGGCCTCCCCACTATATAAGGAGCAGTTGCTCAATCTTGTTGCAGTTGACAGACAGGGACCCTATGAGGTACCTCTGGATGTACTGGTTTGTGCTTCAGGGCCATGGTAAGACGCTCCTGTCACGATGTATGGGCAAAGGTCCCCTCCTGAACATAGGATATTTAAAAGGGCATTAGTGATTTTACTTACCGTGCAGGGAAAGCAAAACCTTACCTTCTGGCGTATTGGCCTCCCCAGCCTTCCCAGAGTCGCTACTTCGTGGTCCTTAATAAATCTACAGGGACCCTACGAGGTACCTTCAGATGGTGCTGGATTGTACTTCAGAGTCATGGTAAGACGCTCCTGTCACGAGATATGGGCAAAAGTCCCCTCCTGAACATAGGAAATTTAAAAGGACATTAGTGATTTTACTTACCGTGCAGGCAAAGCATAATTTTACCCTCTCACTCTATTGTCTTCCCAGCCTTCCTGGAGTAGTTGCTTTGTATTCCCTAAAATTTAAATAAAAATATAAAATTTTGGATAAAGGACAAGACCTAGAAGACGTCCTTTTAATTACTAATATTTCTTTAGCCGGTTTCCTGATGAGGGCAAGGCAGCCCGAAACGCGTAGAAGCCTGATAAGGTTCAAAAGGCCATAAGCCTCATTTAAAGCCTCTATGGCATAAATAAATATAAAAAAAAGCCCCAAAATAATTTGAGGTCCACTGGACGCAAACGGCCAAAAATAATTATAGGTACGGCGGACGTACACTATTTGTGGCAAGTATGCCAGGGACGGGGATAGGGGCACATGGTGTTCGTCTTGGGCACCCTGACCCTGGGTGGGTGGCGTTTCCGTAGCAGGGGATTGGGACAGGTGGTTACTGGATGACGTGTGGCAGGCCAGTGCATTTCCGGGGTCAATTCCCTAACCCTAAAACCCCCCCCCCCCCCCCCCTCCCTAACCCTAAACCACCCCCCTTCCCTAACCCTAAACCACCCCCCTTCCCTAACCCTAAACCACCCCCCCTTCCCTAAACCTAAACCACCCCCCTTCCCTAACCCTAAACCTGACCCTATACCCTAACCCTGACCCCCAACCCTAAACCTAACCGGCCCGTGCCGCCCACGTTGTTATGAGGTTTCCGCCTTGCCCCCCAGGCTTTGGGAGGCAGCCTTCCTGGTGCGGGTGTTGCATACGGGTGGACACCGGTGGATGGGTCCGCCAGGTCCCCAGTACTCTGATCAGCATCACCTAGCTGCAAAATTTGAATTTTGTTCAAATAAATTTAAAAATAAACATCCTACATAATTGGCATCTTTTAAATCCTAATAAAGGAAAAACAAAAATTAAAAAAAAAAAAAAAAAAATACTGATCACCTAAAATTCCTGCAACAATATTTTGGCATAATTTAAGGCCTAAATTTGGATTTTTTTAAAAAAAAGCTTAATAAAAGCACAGTTTAACAGCAGTGTCTGTTTAAGGGGCGGGGCCTCCCCACTATATAAGGAGCAGTTGCTCAATCTTGTTGCAGTTGACAGACAGGGACCCTATGAGGTACCTCTGGATGTACTGGTTTGTGCTTCAGGGCCATGGTAAGACGCTCCTGTCACGATGTATGGGCAAAGGTCCCCTCCTGAACATAGGATATTTAAAAGGGCATTAGTGATTTTACTTACCGTGCAGGGAAAGCAAAACCTTACCTTCTGGCGTATTGGCCTCCCCAGCCTTCCCAGAGTCGCTACTTCGTGGTCCTTAATAAATCTACAGGGACCCTACGAGGTACCTTCAGATGGTGCTGGATTGTACTTCAGAGTCATGGTAAGACGCTCCTGTCACGAGATATGGGCAAAAGTCCCCTCCTGAACATAGGAAATTTAAAAGGACATTAGTGATTTTACTTACCGTGCAGGCAAAGCATAATTTTACCCTCTCACTCTATTGTCTTCCCAGCCTTCCTGGAGTAGTTGCTTTGTATTCCCTAAAATTTAAATAAAAATATAAAATTTTGGATAAAGGACAAGACCTAGAAGACGTCCTTTTAATTACTAATATTTCTTTAGCCGGTTTCCTGATGAGGGCAAGGCAGCCCGAAACGCGTAGAAGCCTGATAAGGTTCAAAAGGCCATAAGCCTCATTTAAAGCCTCTATGGCATAAATAAATATAAAAAAAAGCCCCAAAATAATTTGAGGTCCACTGGACGCAAACGGCCAAAAATAATTATAGGTACGGCGGACGTACACTATTTGTGGCAAGTATGCCAGGGACGGGGATAGGGGCACATGGTGTTCGTCTTGGGCACCCTGACCCTGGGTGGGTGGCGTTTCCGTAGCAGGGGATTGGGACAGGTGGTTACTGGATGACGTGTGGCAGGCCAGTGCATTTCCGGGGTCAATTCCCTAACCCTAAACCCCCCCCCCCCCCCCACCCTCCCTAACCCTAAACCACCCCCCTTCCCTAACCCTAAACCACCCCCCTTCCCTAACCCTAAACCACCCCCCCCTTCCCTAAACCTAAACCACCCCCCCTTCCCTAAACCTAAACCACCCCCCCTTCCCTAACCCTAAACCTGACCCTATACCCTAACCCTGACCCCCAACCCTAAACCTAACCGGCCCGTGCCGCCCACGTTGTTATGAGGTTTCCGCCTTGCCCCCCAGGCTTTGGGAGGCAGCCTTCCTGGTGCGGGTGTTGCATACGGGTGGACACCGGTGGATGGGTCCGCCAGGTCCCCAGTACTCTGATCAGCATCACCTAGCTGCAAAATTTGAATTTTGTTCAAATAAATTTAAAAATAAACATCCTACATAATTGGCATCTTTTAAATCCTAATAAAGGAAAAACAAAAATTAAAAAAAAAATACTGATCACCTAAAATTCCTGCAACAATATTTTGGCATAATTTAAGGCCTAAATTTGGATTTTTTTAAAAAAAAGCTTAATAAAAGCACAGTTTAACAGCAGTGTCTGTTTAAGGGGCGGGGCCTCCCCACTATATAAGGAGCAGTTGCTCAATCTTGTTGCAGTTGACAGACAGGGACCCTATGAGGTACCTCTGGATGTACTGGTTTGTGCTTCAGGGCCATGGTAAGACGCTCCTGTCACGATGTATGGGCAAAGGTCCCCCTCCTGAACATAGGATATTTAAAAGGGCATTAGTGATTTTACTTACCGTGCAGGGAAAGCAAAACCTTACCTTCTGGCGTATTGGCCTCCCCAGCCTTCCCAGAGTCGCTACTTCGTGGTCCTTAATAAATCTACAGGGACCCTACGAGGTACCTTCAGATGGTGCTGGATTGTACTTCAGAGTCATGGTAAGACGCTCCTGTCACGAGATATGGGCAAAAGTCCCCTCCTGAACATAGGAAATTTAAAAGGACATTAGTGATTTTACTTACCGTGCAGGCAAAGCATAATTTTACCCTCTCACTCTATTGTCTTCCCAGCCTTCCTGGAGTAGTTGCTTTGTATTCCCTAAAATTTAAATAAAAATATAAAATTTTGGATAAAGGACAAGACCTAGAAGACGTCCTTTTAATTACTAATATTTCTTTAGCCGGTTTCCTGATGAGGGCAAGGCAGCCCGAAACGCGTAGAAGCCTGATAAGGTTCAAAAGGCCATAAGCCTCATTTAAAGCCTCTATGGCATAAATAAATATAAAAAAAAGCCCCAAAATAATTTGAGGTCCACTGGACGCAAACGGCCAGAAATAATTATAGGTACGGCGGACGTACACTATTTGTGGCAAGTATGCCAGGGACGGGGATAGGGGCACATGGTGTTCGTCTTGGGCACCCTGACCCTGGGTGGGTGGCGTTTCCGTAGCAGGGGATTGGGACAGGTGGTTACTGGATGACGTGTGGCAGGCCAGTGCATTTCCGGGGTCAATTCCCTAACCCTAAAACCCCCCCCCCCCCCCCCTCCCTAACCCTAAACCACCCCCCTTCCCTAACCCTAAACCACCCCCCTTCCCTAACCCTAAACCACCCCCCCCTTCCCTAAACCTAAACCACCCCCCCTTCCCTAAACCTAAACCACCCCCCTTCCCTAACCCTAAACCTGACCCTATACCCTAACCCTGACCCCCAACCCTAAACCTAACCGGCCCGTGCCGCCCACGTTGTTATGAGGTTTCCGCCTTGCCCCCCAGGCTTTGGGAGGCAGCCTTCCTGGTGCGGGTGTTGCATACGGGTGGACACCGGTGGATGGGTCCGCCAGGTCCCCAGTACTCTGATCAGCATCACCTAGCTGCAAAATTTGAATTTTGTTCAAATAAATTTAAAAATAAACATCCTACATGATTGGCATCTTTTAAATCCTAATAAAGGAAAAACAAAAATTAAAAAAAAAAAAAATACTGATCACCTAAAATTCCTGCAACAATATTTTGGCATAATTTAAGGCCTAAATTTGGATTTTTTTAAAAAAAAGCTTAATAAAAGCACAGTTTAACAGCAGTGTCTGTTTAAGGGGCGGGGCCTCCCCACTATATAAGGAGCAGTTGCTCAATCTTGTTGCAGTTGACAGACAGGGACCCTATGAGGTACCTCTGGATGTACTGGTTTGTGCTTCAGGGCCATGGTAAGACGCTCCTGTCACGATGTATGGGCAAAGGTCCCCTCCTGAACATAGGATATTTAAAAGGGCATTAGTGATTTTACTTACCGTGCAGGGAAAGCAAAACCTTACCTTCTGGCGTATTGGCCTCCCCAGCCTTCCCAGAGTCGCTACTTCGTGGTCCTTAATAAATCTACAGGGACCCTACGAGGTACCTTCAGATGGTGCTGGATTGTACTTCAGAGTCATGGTAAGACGCTCCTGTCACGAGATATGGGCAAAAGTCCCCTCCTGAACATAGGAAATTTAAAAGGACATTAGTGATTTTACTTACCGTGCAGGCAAAGCATAATTTTACCCTCTCACTCTATTGTCTTCCCAGCCTTCCTGGAGTAGTTGCTTTGTATTCCCTAAAATTTAAATAAAAATATAAAATTTTGGATAAAGGACAAGACCTAGAAGACGTCCTTTTAATTACTAATATTTCTTTAGCCGGTTTCCTGATGAGGGCAAGGCAGCCCGAAACGCGTAGAAGCCTGATAAGGTTCAAAAGGCCATAAGCCTCATTTAAAGCCTCTATGGCATAAATAAATATAAAAAAAAGCCCCAAAATAATTTGAGGTCCACTGGACGCAAACGGCCAAAAATAATTATAGGTACGGCGGACGTACACTATTTGTGGCAAGTATGCCAGGGACGGGGATAGGGGCACATGGTGTTCGTCTTGGGCACCCTGACCCTGGGTGGGTGGCGTTTCCGTAGCAGGGGATTGGGACAGGTGGTTACTGGATGACGTGTGGCAGGCCAGTGCATTTCCGGGGTCAATTCCCTAACCCTAAAACCCCCCCCCCCCCCCCCCTCCCTAACCCTAAACCACCCCCCTTCCCTAACCCTAAACCACCCCCCCTTCCCTAACCCTAAACCACCCCCCCTTCCCTAAACCTAAACCACCCCCCCTTCCCTAAACCTAAACCACCCCCCTTCCCTAACCCTAAACCTGACCCTATACCCTAACCCTGACCCCCAACCCTAAACCTAACCGGCCCGTGCCGCCCACGTTGTTATGAGGTTTCCGCCTTGCCCCCCAGGCTTTGGGAGGCAGCCTTCCTGGTGCGGGTGTTGCATACGGGTGGACACCGGTGGATGGGTCCGCCAGGTCCCCAGTACTCTGATCAGCATCACCTAGCTGCAAAATTTGAATTTTGTTCAAATAAATTTAAAAATAAACATCCTACATAATTGGCATCTTTTAAATCCTAATAAAGGAAAAACAAAAATTAAAAAAAAAAAAAATACTGATCACCTAAAATTCCTGCAACAATATTTTGGCATAATTTAAGGCCTAAATTTGGATTTTTTTAAAAAAAAGCTTAATAAAAGCACAGTTTAACAGCAGTGTCTGTTTAAGGGGCGGGGCCTCCCCACTATATAAGGAGCAGTTGCTCAATCTTGTTGCAGTTGACAGACAGGGACCCTATGAGGTACCTCTGGATGTACTGGTTTGTGCTTCAGGGCCATGGTAAGACGCTCCTGTCACGATGTATGGGCAAAGGTCCCCTCCTGAACATAGGATATTTAAAAGGGCATTAGTGATTTTACTTACCGTGCAGGGAAAGCAAAACCTTACCTTCTGGCGTATTGGCCTCCCCAGCCTTCCCAGAGTCGCTACTTCGTGGTCCTTAATAAATCTACAGGGACCCTACGAGGTACCTTCAGATGGTGCTGGATTGTACTTCAGAGTCATGGTAAGACGCTCCTGTCACGAGATATGGGCAAAAGTCCCCTCCTGAACATAGGAAATTTAAAAGGACATTAGTGATTTTACTTACCGTGCAGGCAAAGCATAATTTTACCCTCTCACTCTATTGTCTTCCCAGCCTTCCTGGAGTAGTTGCTTTGTATTCCCTAAAATTTAAATAAAAATATAAAATTTTGGATAAAGGACAAGACCTAGAAGACGTCCTTTTAATTACTAATATTTCTTTAGCCGGTTTCCTGATGAGGGCAAGGCAGCCCGAAACGCGTAGAAGCCTGATAAGGTTCAAAAGGCCATAAGCCTCATTTAAAGCCTCTATGGCATAAATAAATATAAAAAAAAGCCCCAAAATAATTTGAGGTCCACTGGACGCAAACGGCCAAAAATAATTATAGGTACGGCGGACGTACACTATTTGTGGCAAGTATGCCAGGGACGGGGATAGGGGCACATGGTGTTCGTCTTGGGCACCCTGACCCTGGGTGGGTGGCGTTTCCGTAGCAGGGGATTGGGACAGGTGGTTACTGGATGACGTGTGGCAGGCCAGTGCATTTCCGGGGTCAATTCCCTAACCCTAAAACCCCCCCCCCCCCCCCCCTCCCTAACCCTAAACCACCCCCCTTCCCTAACCCTAAACCACCCCCCCTTCCCTAACCCTAAACCACCCCCCCCTTCCCTAAACCTAAACCACCCCCCCTTCCCTAAACCTAAACCACCCCCCTTCCCTAACCCTAAACCTGACCCTATACCCTAACCCTGACCCCCAACCCTAAACCTAACCGGCCCGTGCCGCCCACGTTGTTATGAGGTTTCCGCCTTGCCCCCCAGGCTTTGGGAGGCAGCCTTCCTGGTGCGGGTGTTGCATACGGGTGGACACCGGTGGATGGGTCCGCCAGGTCCCCAGTACTCTGATCAGCATCACCTAGCTGCAAAATTTGAATTTTGTTCAAATAAATTTAAAAATAAACATCCTACATAATTGGCATCTTTTAAATCCTAATAAAGGAAAAACAAAAATTAAAAAAAAAAAAAAATACTGATCACCTAAAATTCCTGCAACAATATTTTGGCATAATTTAAGGCCTAAATTTGGATTTTTTTAAAAAAAAGCTTAATAAAAGCACAGTTTAACAGCAGTGTCTGTTTAAGGGGCGGGGCCTCCCCACTATATAAGGAGCAGTTGCTCAATCTTGTTGCAGTTGACAGACAGGGACCCTATGAGGTACCTCTGGATGTACTGGTTTGTGCTTCAGGGCCATGGTAAGACGCTCCTGTCACGATGTATGGGCAAAGGTCCCCTCCTGAACATAGGATATTTAAAAGGGCATTAGTGATTTTACTTACCGTGCAGGGAAAGCAAAACCTTACCTTCTGGCGTATTGGCCTCCCCAGCCTTCCCAGAGTCGCTACTTCGTGGTCCTTAATAAATCTACAGGGACCCTACGAGGTACCTTCAGATGGTGCTGGATTGTACTTCAGAGTCATGGTAAGACGCTCCTGTCACGAGATATGGGCAAAAGTCCCCTCCTGAACATAGGAAATTTAAAAAGGACAATAGTGATTTTACTTACCGTGCAGGCAAAGCATAATTTTACCCTCTCACTCTATTGTCTTCCCAGCCTTCCTGGAGTAGTTGCTTGTATTCCCTAAAATTTAAATAAAAATATAAAATTTTGGATAAAGGACAAGACCTAGAAGACGTCCTTTTAATTACTAATATTTCTTTAGCCGGTTTCCTGATGAGGGCAAGGCAGCCCGAAACGCGTAGAAGCCTGATAAGGTTCAAAAGGCCATAAGCCTCATTTAAAGCCTCTATGGCATAAATAAATATAAAAAAAAGCCCCAAAATAATTGAGGTCCACTGGACGCAAACGGCCAAAAATAATTATAGGTACGGCGGACGTACACTATTTGTGGCAAGTATGCCAGGGACGGGGATAGGGGCACATGGTGTTCGTCTTGGGCACCCTGACCCTGGGTGGGTGGCGTTTCCGTAGCAGGGGATTGGGACAGGTGGTTACTGGATGACGTGTGGCAGGCCAGTGCATTTCCGGGGTCAATTCCTAACCCTAAAACCCCCCCCCCCCCCCCCTCCCTAACCCTAAACCACCCCCCTTCCCTAACCCTAACCCCCCCCCCCCCCCTCCCTAACCCTAAACCACCCCCCTTCCCTAACCCTAAACCACCCCCCTTCCCTAACCCTAAACCACCCCCCCTTCCCTAAACCTAAACCACCCCCCCTTCCCTAAACCTAAACCACCCCCCTTCCCTAACCCTAAACCTGACCCTATACCCTAACCCTGACCCCCAACCCTAAACCTAACCGGCCCGTGCCGCCCACGTTGTTATGAGGTTTCCGCCTTGCCCCCAGGCTTTGGGAGGCAGCCTTCCTGGTGCGGGTGTTGCATACGGGTGGACACCGGTGGATGGGTCCGCCAGGTCCCCAGTACTCTGATCAGCATCACCTAGCTGCAAAATTTGAATTTTGTTCAAATAAATTAAAAATAAACATCCTACATAATTGGCATCTTTTAAATCCTAATAAAGGAAAAACAAAAATTAAAAAAAAAAAAAAATACTGATCACCTAAAATTCCTGCAACAATATTTTGGCATAATTTAAGGCCA
>NW_026043528.1:0-37447 GCF_023856365.1 Brienomyrus brachyistius
TTTTTTGCTTTATTGGGGGTCTGGGGACTCAGAACCGGTCAGTATCTGGTGTGACCACCATTTGCCTCATACAATGCAACACATCTTCTTCGCATAGAGTTTATCAGATTGTCAATTGTGGCCTGTGGAATGTTGGTCCACTCCTCTTCAATGGCTGTGCGAAGTTGTTGGATATTAGTGGGAACTGGTACACGCTGTCGTATACGCCGGTCAAGCACATCCCAAACATGCTCAACGGGTGACATGTCCGGTGAGTATGCTGGCCATGCAAGAACTGGGACATTTTCAGCTTCCAAGAACTGTGTACAGATCCTTGCAACATGGGGCCGTGCATCATCTGTCTGAGTGGCTGGTCTCAGACGATCTTGGAGGTGAACCTGCTGGATGTGGAGGTCCTGGGCTGGTGTGGTTACACGTGGTCTGCGGTTGTGAGGCCGGTTGGATGTACTGCCATATTCTCTGAAACGCCTTTGGAGACGGCTTATGGTTGAGAAATGAACATTCAATGCACGAGCAACAGATCTGGTTGACATTCCTGCTGTCAGCATGCCAATTGCACGCTCCCTCAATGCTTGTGGCATCTGTGGCATTTTGCTGTGAGACAAAACTGCACATTCCAGGGTGGCCTTTTATTGTGGGCAGTATAAGGTACACCTGTGCACTACCCATGATGTCAGATCAGCATCTTGATGTGGCACACCTGTGAGGTGGGATGGATTATCTCAGCAAAGCAGAAGTGCTCACTATCACACATTTAGACTGATTTGTGAGAAATGTTTGAGAGAAATGGTAATATTGTGTATCTGGAATGAATTGTAGATCTTTAAGTCCATCTCATGAAAAATGGGAGCAAAAACAAAAGTGTTGCGTTTATATTTTTGTTCAGTGTATGTATATGTATACATATAGTTTTTTTTGTGTTTGTGAAAACGGGTCTTTAATCGGGGAAACGGAGCGGGTAGAGCAGGACGGAACGCAGGCATTGACAAACTACAATGACGGACAGGGCAAACAGGTAAGACCAGGACTTAAAATAGGTCATGACTAATCAAAGTAATCGGGCAAAGCAGGAGACGATCAGGGAAGCACACGTGGGTAATCAGGGGGCGTGGCACACACGAGGAGCGGACAAGCCGGGCATATATGTATATCTATATAAAACCTCATTAATGAGGGACAGGGAACAGAACGGACAGACAGAACTGGCACAGGGGAAGGAGCCAGGACAAGACTTGACATAAGACAGGAAAGGCAGAGAAACAGATCAGAAAGGGGGACACGGAGGGAACAGGCAGGACAAAAGGACCGGGAGTGAACGAAGGGAACATCGGGGAAAGAGGAGCAGAAGCCAGAGGGACGAGGGACAAAGAGAGGAGGGACAGAGACAGGAGGAACAAAGCGAGGGGGAGCAGAGGCAGGAGGGACAAAGACGGGAGGCCAGGGAGAGAAGGAGGGGGAACCAAGAGGAGCCCGAGGGAGACCCAGCGGGCGACGGGAGGCAGCCGGAAGGGCTGCAGGCGGCCGGGAGGCCGGAGCCGGAGGGGCCGAGGAGACGGGGTGAGGGACAGACGCAGGGACGAAGGAGGGAGTCGGAGGGGAGACCAGGGAAGGGGACGAAGGAGCTGGAAGGGACCCTGGCGAGGGCAAGGAGAGAGGGGGAGCCGCAGCAGACGGCGACGTCCTCCGACACGCCAGAGCGGGAGGACCAGCAGGCGAATGAGGAGCCGCCGTCGGGGGGCCCGCAGGCAACCGATAAGACGCCGGAGGAGGGACCGAGGCAGGGCGACGAGGCCGCGGAGGGGGACCCGCAGACGACAGCCGACCCGGAGGGCCAGGACCCGCAGGTGCCGACCAAGCCCTAGCGCCGGCGAGGGAGGGCGAGCCAGGGGGCTGGGCGGGTGGGACCCCAGCCGTGCGTCTGTGTCCTCTCCCCTTATGGGACACAGACATAAGGACCTGCGGCCGGGGTCGGGCTCGTCGGGGTGAGGGTACCAGAGTCACAGGGGGAGAAGGGACTGGAGTGGGGCCAGGGACTGGAGCTGCAGGCTGCAGAGGGGGCGCCTGCCCGGGAGCTGCAGGCAGGGAAAGCGCCTCGGACGTGGGCGCGGTAGCTGCAGGCAGCGGAGACGGCTGCTCGGGCTCTGGGGCCGCAGGGGGCACTTATTTTATTATATAAAATAAGTGTCACACAACCGGGGTGACATGCCTTGCCTGCTTGTGGGATGAGGAAGACTCAGGGACTGGAAATGGGATTAAAACTGAAGATGTGCTCATTCCTTTGTGTATTTACAAATTTTCCTTCCGTCAGACATGAGGAGTTTGCTGCTATATTTGGCACTAATAGAGATTCTGATGCTGCTATTTTTATTGTCTATTAGTTTGTTATTATTTACAAGTTCTGTTGTGTTTTTGCATTTTTCTCTTCTGGTTAATTAACTGCTGTCTGTTTGCTGTGAAGTATGAGTGTGGTGAGTAAGACTCAGGGACTGGAAGTGGGATTACAACTAAAGATAACATGCTTATTCCTTTTTGTATTGTTTACAAATTTCCTTCCGTCAAACATGAGGAGTTTGCTGCTATATTGTGCACTAACAGAGATTCTGATGCTGCTATTTTTATTGTTTATAAATGTGTTATTGTTTCCAAGTTGAGTATTCAATAAATGCTAAATTGAGAAATTTTGTGTATCGTTTGTTATTATTAGTGTGATATTTTACCATGCAAATAGAGGGGAAAACGTCCAATTATCGGCCAAAAAAAATCAGCAGCATATATCGGCCATCGCCTGACCCTTGACTTGAAAAACCCATATCGGTCGACCTCTAGTAACAGTACATTCTGTCCAATTCATCCATCGAGTTAAGTCACACACCCACTTGAGGGGGCACTCCGGCAGACGTGAGGATGGGGATGTTCTTTCCGCTATAACATCCACTGCAGAAGTACATCTCGCTCCTGTTCACAGGGCTTACTTCAATGATGAAGCAGGGCTGGTTGTCTGGACAAGAAGTTGTCCTGCTGCTGGGTCTCGGTGCCGTTTTTCCACCTAAGCTTGAAGGTGGAAATGTGTTCCAACTTGGTCCCTGGGACTGCAGCATAGCCAAACATCGCGAGCAGCGTCGGCCACACCCACCACCAGAACCATCACACCGTCCTATACACATAAAGAAGAACTAAAACATAGAGTGTTGTGACAATCTATGCGTTAATGTTTGGCAGCATAGGTGATTCATTAAAATTATACCGAAGAATGGAAAATGTGATATTTAGAATATTTTTTGCCATTTAGTAGCTAATTTAAGCACTTACCCAATGCCTCAATTTGTTTTAGGTCAGTAATGTCTGAGCCAAAAGAATGAATGTATGAATTTAATACAATTCACCCACTCCCACCCACACACAAATCTGAAATTCAATTTAAGACACTTCTTAAACATTAGTGCATTAACAAAAAAGGAAAATCTTAAGAGATTCAGTAGGATTTTCTATGTTAGACTTAAGCTAATAGTTCAATAGTTTTTACATATTTCAATATACCAATTTGACTTTAATGTTGAAACAGATGCTAAAACATGGAATAATTTCATAACTAGAGAAACATGTTATTCACAAACACTAGCAAAGGTAGCTTATAGTTAAGCTTACTTAAGTCAGCAAGTCAGGCTACAGTGTGTAAGAATAGTCGTAAACGATAATTTGTCTCAGTCTTACATGACAGAATAAGTAAACAGAAAATATAAAATGGCTGAAACAGCGTCATTAACGCCAGCTACAGTAGAGGCGCAGAAAAGGTGTCATGACTGAAGTATTCCCAAACTCTGGAAGACCGTATGCGAGCCTTTTTTGCCGCGTGTTTCTCCAGAGGCTCCGGAGCTCCGCTGGTTGACACAGCCATGTTGGTTCATGTGCAGGGGGACGAGCGGCAAATTTCTTTTTTGCAGGGTGGTAGGTGATGTCTCATTAATATTTATGAGAGAAGTGCTACATGATTGGCCAGTGCATGCCTTACAAAATGGTGCGGCACTGCATCCAAGCCTGCGGCACTCAGAGTCACAAATACAGTGGAAACCATTTGTAGTAATTACGTCTGTCTGGCTGATTTCCAACTAATTGATATTTGTATATTTATTACATGAATATAAGGTAATATAAGGTAATAGAAGAGGTATTTAATGGTTTTCCATCTGAGGAATTTGCAAAAAACTGCAGTGCATGATGGGTCGGACCTAAAGGCTGCCTTAACGTCCTCATCTGTATGACGACATACATCAAGACTAGGAAGGTGCATAATGTTCATGTCTGGTTGCGTTTGTTGGTCCAGAAAGTAATTCAATTTCGCCATGTAGGTTACGTTCTTAAAAACTGCTTGGATATAGCCCGATTATATGCTGTGGGCCTTTTAATTTCTTTGTTTACCAGGTAGGCTACCTTCTTTAAACTGCGTTTTGTTAGACTACATATTTAGGGAGGTCTTTATAAATTTTCTTCATAAATATGTACATAGTTTAGCCTAACCCAGCCACTTAAGGGAGAAAGCCAGCTCAACTAGGTGTCGGTCCCAAGCCCGGATTAATGGGGAGGGTTGGCGTCAAGAAATAAAGAGACTGTATCTTCACTGCATGACTGATGTCAAAATGTGTGAAATATGTGGTTGTATTAATAAATGCATTAAAGTAGGTTAATGATTCTGTGCTGTCTAAATTGTATAGAAAATTTCTACGTATAGCCAAACAAATCTCCTCCTGTTTGAAAAGGCATAGAAAAAGCAATTTAGCCACTAAAACTTTACAGTTTTTGTGAGGGACAGTCGAATTCTCTCGTTTCTCTCGTCAAGTTTTTTTGTGATCCTGCACCTACACTTTGCCGGCCCCAGGAGGATGGGCTCCCCCTTTGAGTTTGGTCCCTCCCAAGGTTTCTTCCTTCTTGGGAGTTTTTCCATGCTATCGGCGCCTATGGCTTACTCACTGGGGGCTTTGGGTGGGCATGATATAAAGCAAAGCATTTTCCCTCCCAGTTTCCTCCTCTGGTCCACATTGCAGGACCATCAGCCATCAGAAACAGCCAGACGGTCTCCTTCAGCTTCTTTAGTGTCCTTGGAAGCCAAGGCAGTTTTAGGTCTGAGAAGAGGTTTATCAGAAGGACACATATTACGTCGTTTGTCCTGAAATGTAACATGGGGAGGAAAAGTTAAGCGGTTTAGTCAGATTGGAGTCGTTTATTCAGCAGTGGCAGCGCCAGTGACTTAATGCTACAGGTGCTATAGGGGAGTGAGATTATTTAGACCGGGTGCTTTAGCTTTTCAGCTTATGTAGATGGTGTATAGAAGCACACAGCACGATAAGCTACAGCATGGATAAAATAGGATAAAATATAAAATTCTAACGTCTAGCTCACAGAGCCTCTATGTGTACTTTGAAGAAAAAATACACTACAAGTATGCTGTAAAAACCGCAAAAATGTCTTACACAATATACAGATTTTACAGATAGTTAAAGAAAAAATGAAACCAATATTTTGGGGGTGCTGTGGGGGTACTATGGTCATTGGAGGAGGAGCTAGAGCCCCCCCCCCCAAGCTTTTCCTTGGTGCTGCCACTGTTGTTCAGATTAAAAGTAACATTGTCATTAATAAACAGTACTCTGATCAAATTTTTGCATGTACAAACACAATCAAAGTTTAACCACATGTTTAGACACAATTCACACACCTGTTACATTTCCATAATGCTAAGACTCTCTACACTACACTTACTTCATCCACTTTCTTGTTTGGTACACAGTCATTTGATGGATGTGTAAGATCATTACCAGACCGTCTGCTGCAAACTCTACAGTTAATGAATGGCTGCAAAAACACACAGACACACAAAAACAGTATTTAAAGAGTGGTGGGCAATAAATACAGTGAGAGAAGGTGTAGTAAAGATATATCTAATGATTTAAGGCAGAGCTGCTGGAGTGCAGGGGTTTAATGACACAGAACAATTTTAGAGGAAAGAGCTTCCAAAGCAGGGTCACCATAAGGCTATATTATACAAAGCAAGTTCATCTAAAAGTATGAACAACAAATCCCGTTTAACTGAACACTGCTCTGTATTAAAATACTGTCCTCCGATCAAGCTAAGTGGTCCTGTAGTTCACTATTTAAAGAGGTAAATTTAAAGGGTAATTCACACTGCACATCTACCCTGCTCTGACCAGGTTTAATTACTGGCTTTCTAATTAAAACAAGAGTTAAGTCCTGCCCTTTCACCACAAAACACCACACTGCCATTTAAGGCTGATTTCAACAATGAGTTTTAGTTAACCTGGCTCGATTGAGTTAACTCTGGGTATGTAAAACCCGCTTTGTAGTACAGCCCACAGGTCTTTAAATAAGGCCAGCTAGGGTTCATAGCTCGAAGCATAATCTACAGGTCACCCCTCAGATGATTAGCATTTGCTTCTGCCTGGTAATCCAGCCTTTAAGCCTAAACCTACTAAAATTTGAGAATAAGGTGAAGGAACTGGCTCTTTGAGGCCACCTATGTATTTGTTACTTTATTGTTGGCTAACTTTCCCCCGCAGGGCATCAAAAAAGTTAACATGAACCTAAATTAATTTGCTAACTGATATGTCCAATGCTCACAGTCACAGTGACTCTTTACTTACCCTCTTGTCCATGAAAATACAGTCAGCCCGATGGTCTGTTGCAGTTGACTTTGGACATTTTGTTGCTCTCAAGAGAATCTCAATGTCAATGTATTCACTGCTGATCTAAATCACATAAACACGTTATATACAAAATTGCCTACAACTGTTTTAAAGGCAATATAACAAACAATAATCACCCAAAAAATGGCAAACTGTCACAGACTTGACTGCAGCAGATTCAGAGAGAAACTGTGAGAAGGTAAAATTGACCAGGGCTGAGATATACAACCATCACTTTCATTGTGAAGAGACATTAAGCATCATATGCATTGAAATTAAAACATCAAAATCAATGTGATACTCATTAGTTCAGCTTGCAGATGATGAAAGTTTCACACTTTTGTAAACACTTTCTCAGCAGTTACCTTCGGACGGCCCTGGATGTTATAGAAATTCATGTGCTGACGGGTTCCTTGATGAGCATTTTCGACTGCGAGTTTAATGGCCGTCTTGTGAGTGCAGGGAGACTGTGGTAATCTTGCTGGGCCTCTGTGGAGATAAGCAGAGCTCCATAAGCCAAAAACCAGAAGCAGCAGGCGGGTCATCTTCCTCTCAGCTTTGAAGGGAGAAGCAGGACTGAGGACACTGATCTGTGGTCCCCTTATCCAGCACGTCCAGGGGCGTGTCCTTCACTCGAAACAAACAGACCTTTGAACAACATTGGAAAACTCTTCAGGATGAATTGAGGCAGGTGGTCAAGTGGGTTTATTGTTATTTCAGCAATATACACAGTACACAGTGAAAGGAAACATTGTTCCTCCTGGACCACGGTGCAACACAAAGAAGAAAAACAGAAACAACACAAGATGACACAAGTGCGGGCAAGATAGAACTATACAGAGTGAAAGGAGCACAAACAGAGGGAGAAAGTGCAAGATAAACACAAGAGCAACAATACAATACTACAGGACAAGACAGCGCAGTCAAGAACACAGAGTGCAGCCAGAGCTAACCTGAATAGGGGCATCAAGGTTGCCAGGCAGGCAGAGAAACAGAAAATAGAGGTCTACTTCACATACAACAACCCACAGTGGGTGTGGCAGGGAATACAACACATTACAAACTTCAAAGGCAACAACACCGTCACTGTTAACAGCAACGCCCTTTTAGCAAAGGAGCTAAACAGCTTCTTTGCTCGTCTGGAGGAACACAGAGCAGACATAGCCACACTGCCCCCTCCCCCAATCTCCAGCACTCACAGACTCCCTCTGCAGGAACACCACGCGAGAAGGCACATTGCATCTCTAGGTGTGTGGAGTTTAAGACAAGGCAAGTGATGCTACGATAATATAATTCCTTGGTAAGACCCCACCTAGAATATTGTGTGCGGGTTTGGTTACCATACCTTAAGAAGGACATTGCTGCCTTGGAAAAGGTGCAACGTAGGGCAACGAGAATGATTCCTGGTCTTAGAGGAATGTCTAATGAGGAGAGGTTAGCTGAGCTGAATCTGTTTAGCCTCGAGCAAAGGAGACTAAGGGGGGACATAATCCAGGTGTTTAAGATTCTAACAGGTCTGGATGCTGTTCAGCCAAATGGCTATTTCAATGTTAGTTTAAATACCAGAACTCGTGGCCATAAGTGGAAATTAGCTGGAGAACATTTTAAAACGAATTTGATGAAGCATTTCTGTACACAGCGTGTAGTTAGAGTATGGAATAGTCTTCCTGTTATTGTAACACAAGCTAAAACCCTGGGTTCTTTTAAATCAGAGCTAGATAAGATTTTTGAGCTATTAGCTAAGTTCTCCTCAAAGGAGCTTGATGGGCCGAATGGCCTCCTCTCATTTGTAAATCTCTTTGGTTCTTATGAGTCAGCTTACAGAGATGAGGTCCAGAAACTGATAGGTTGGAGTTCAGCAAACAATTTGGCACTAAACAGCACAAAGACAAAGGAATCACTGACTTCAGGAAGGATGGAGGCGACACTGGCCTGCCTAGATGGATGGATGGATGTTTTTATTGACATTGTAAGTACAATGAGATTTAGTTTGGAACGCGCCAGCAGCTACACAGTATATTTACAATTATATAGATTGTGAGGCATAAAATAAGGTGTGAGTAATATAACATAACGACATAATATAAGTAATCATTAATTAATCATTACAGATGGTATGAGGTGTGAACCGCTAGGCTGCTATGGCATGTTTGGTATCAAACCGATGGAAAATCACTCCAGTTTCCAAATCTGGTCAGTGGTTACCACGAAAGTGAATATATCAAAAGTTACACCAGCCTAACGAAAATCATCAATACAAGGGAAATCACTCTGGTCATAAATCTCAAAAGGACTGATACAGACCCCCTTCCGAAAGCCCGCCAAATGGATGGTCAGCCATTGGTCCAGGAGTCGAATTCCTGGTCACTCCTATTCACGAACTTTACACTATAAAACCTGGCACCTCAGAACAAAGCCAGGAGAGGAGAAACAGAAGGGAGGAGAAAACAAAAGACCATCAGCACGAAGAGAGGCAGAGAACATCAGCCCAAGAGAAGAGAAGCCCACAAGAAGCCCTCCTGAAGCCTATCAGTGAAGACCCAGCTGGACAGAGAACTGCAACCAAGCCCAAGCTTCACCAGGAGAGGGAATCAGAGGGGCTCCACTCCAACAACCGCTGCAAACACCGCGCCTCCCTGAGTGCCATCACCCATCAGCTCATCAGCCTCCGCAACCAACTGCCAAGACCCCCCCCCCCCCACTCTGCAACCAAGTAAACAAACTTCCTTTCATTTATAACAACCTAAACTCCTATTCACCTGCTATATTACTTTAGGACAGTATTTCCACAAATTGCTTGCTTTGCAGAACAGTATTTTCCCTTTTAAGGTTACTCATTTTAAATCTGGTCATTGCATTTTCATGATTACATTGTTTGTGTCCACTCCGTTATTTCGTGTTTATTGTTTGTTAGGTGTAATGTCTGTCTTATGTTAGTTATAGGAATAAATGCATGTCTTTTACACAACTTCAGCCTCCGTTCATTGAGTGCTCACAAGAATCCCTGCCTGTGCGATCTACGCTCTGAAACCTCAAATTCGCCTGAAATATCGCGAGACTCTCTCTCATTGGCCGTGAGGGGAGCTTCGCTACCGATCGTTTACATTACCTGGTGACGCAGCTCGTTGGACAAGCCTTCTATTCTAACCCAGGTTATTACGTGATACTGGTTATTAATGAGTTCCATTTAAGTCACACATTAACAGACTCACGGTGTTTCGCAATTGAGTTTGAGCCGACCATTCAGCATAAAAATTGGTTAATAATCACAAGGCACAAGGTTTAAACTTATTCTGAGCACACAATTTAAACTTTTTATGACCGAACGTGCAGTGAAGAAGCGCTACTGTCAACTGGTTGCAAAAGTCGCACTCATGGCAATCTGAAGGCATTTAAGCGGGATCATATGGGCTTATTATAGTTATTTTTATTTCTATTATTAGTAGTTATATTATTTTGTTTTATTTTCGGTGATTTCATTGTAGTTCTTTCGTATTAAACTGCAGTAAACTTTAACCCTATGTCTGACGAGATTCTCAGATGTAGCGCTTTGTTTCCAGGTTCAATTCGGACGAGTGTCTCCGTTTCTATATATCCTGGGAGAGATCTCTCTATTAGCGAACGGGAATACTTGTTATGAGGTTCTAACCTAAATTATGTTGCGCTTGGACATAAGACCGATAGCTTAGTTACCTATCAGGATCATACTCGTATGTGTGTGCCTGCTTTAGACAAAGCAAGTTTAACACAACTTTGCGCTGTGAGCCAAGTGTGTGTCATTTAGAAATTGGGAGTCTCCTGTGCTTGAGACCCGCCGTGGTTAAGCACCATTTGCGACGAGATATAGTGCACTCACAATTTAAATCTGTCGCCGTAACGCGTGCGCCGTCTCGCTTCAGTAATTGTTTTAAGGGGTGATGACGAAGATGACGAATTTACTTTCCTGAAGAGGAGCAGGATGGGTCACGCGTTCTGTAAGATTTGTCTCCCACGGGGAAGGAACGATGTCAGTCGGCATGAAAAATCCAAGTCATTAGTGAATGACAGAGCCGCATGAGTGAACATGAAAAATTAATAGAAAATAAATGACAAATGGTTATTTTATATTTTATATATTTTATATATTTATATTTATATTATATTTTAATATAATTTATATTATTTTATATTTCCTGTCTTAAAATGTAAGGGATACTGGAGCCTGGTTGCGGTGGTGGGATGGCTCACGGCGGGTGCCGGAAAATTTCCTTTATTTTCAAATCCAAACCTTGACAGGTATGCTGCTGTTCCAAATCATGGGTGCATGTTACAAGTGTCCCCAAGATCAGGGTGCAGTTTACTCTGCAACTCCAATGGAGGGGGACGGGGTTGTCCGTCAAGTTCACCGAACAGAGTTGCGTCCAGTACCACAGGGGGTTGTTATGTCAGGGGAAGATGTTCTGGTAATGTCTCCTGAGTCTGGGTTGCCCACAGGGGCAACAGAAATGGAATCGGATGAGGACTCTGTGATTTTACGGGGACAGGGCTGGTGGGAGGGGTCGCAATAGAGCATCCACAAGTAGGCCTCGTATAATGGAGGAGGTTATGTCCCCCCCGAGGTGTAGAGACCAGTTAAACGTTCGGTGAGGTCCACCACTGGTCATCATACCAACCCTTATAAGTTACCACGGTCAGTGAATGATCGTTCGGTTGGGGAGGAAGACCAGTGGTTTGGGGATAGAATTCTTAGCTGTGATCGTTGGGTCATCAATTTCATTTTGGGGGATGGATTGTAGCCAGGCAATTATAGGCAGGTATAGGAACTGCAGTTCGGACTGGAGGCATAGCCGGGGCGAGATGGCTGTGCATGTTCCGATGGTAGGGCATATTGGCAAAGGAGCAGGCACGGGAAAGACAGGCAGGGTCCTGATAGATTTGGTGGAGCATCGGCGGGCATATTGAATTTGCAGTGTAGCAGCCTTTCTGTTTGCTTGTTTCAGGGGTGAACAATCTTATCCGCAAAGGGCCGGTGTGTATGCAGGTTTTCGCTGCAACTCCCTAATTAGATTTCTAATTAGAGGACTGATTAGCTGAAGAGTCCTCATACCTGGTTTTGAAGAGCTGACCTAAAGGTTACCCCAAAAACCTGTTTTTTTTTTGTTTGAATGGGGCAGTGAGTCATGGGGTAAACTACTGTTCTTTAGGGGTTTTCAAGGTGGAATTACGGGTCGATAATTTTAAGGATCAGGTTGTAAACCTCCCTGGTGTTGCTTTAATATGTTTTATCTGAGGTTGTATCGTGTATTATCAAGCCAGCCGGCTTAGTGGCCTCGGGAGCGGGGTTTAGTGGGAGCAGCTGGCTAGTTTTATTTTCTTTTTTGTTTGTGTCTTTTTCTTTGTTGTATGTATATTTTGGGTTCATTATTAGGCAGGCTGGGCCTTTTGGCACCTGTAGTCTGGGTGCTGGATTGCCCATAGGGGTCTTTTTTATTGCTGTGATTTGCTGTGTCATTCACTAGTGTGATTTGTGCTGGATGTGTTTTTAAGGTTGTGCTGTGGCGTGTACCTGAGCAAACTTTGGGCAACCTGTTCTCTTGTTGGCTTTATTGACAAAGGGTGGATTAGTCTAATTACGGCCTGCTACAAATAGCTGCATATAACGTATAAAAAAAATCACCTTATGGGTGCTCCGTAGGGTAGCAAGATCTTGAGTTTTTTTTACAGTACTCGGGTACGTTTTAAAATTTTCGACCAATCAGCAAACATTATTCTGACAGCATAGCTGGGAAACCAATGAAAAGTGAGTGCAACGTTCTAGAACTTGACTTCGGGTTGACGCTCCCTATAAAAGAGCTGGGTACTGCTTCAAGGCGTTCAGTTGGCGCTACCTCCTGATAGAGTAGCACTGTACGGCTCTTGTTCCGTAAAACAACATCAAAAGGATGAAAAAAAAAACAATATTTAAAGAAGACGAAAAAAATCAATTTTTAAAGAAGACGAAAAAAACATCGTCTAAAAAAATAAGCCAAAAAAAATAATATCCGAAGAAGGAAAAACATGCAAAGTAAAAAAAAACAAACAAAAATAAAAAACAATATCCAAAGAAGAAGGAAAAAAACATCCAAAGGGAGAAAAGAAGAACTGAAGGGCCAACGAGGTAGGAGGAAATACAAATTTCGTTTCAGCACCGTTGGAGTGCCAAGCCGTGAAAAGCATTTGGCCAGAAGACAAGGTAAGTGTTGTATCTGTTATTTTAAAACAGCGCTTTTCAAAATGCTGCTTTATAATCGTTTGAGATCGTTAGCCAGTGTGACAGCTGAAGGCTTTTTGAGTTTACCAACATAAAGTTTTATTTCTGTATTAGGACATTGTCAGGAACAATGATGTGTTCATCGCTATGATGTGGTCAAAAAGCGATGCATTGAATCTTAGAAACATTTGTGATTTTTCAAACGATGCTTTTCCTTTTATTTAATCAGTAAAATTTCCATCGGTTTTATATAGTGCCCCTTGAAATATGTCTTTAGCTCATTTTCCGGGCATTTTACTAGAATGCATCCTGAGAAATACACAAGCTCTGCTGCATTTCCGTGCCTCGATGTTTAGTGCCGAGTATAATTGTTGCAGTTGCCTTTTATATATTCCATGAGACCTGTTGGTACCAAGAGAAGTGTGAGACTGTCAGGGTGAATTTATCATACAATCGCACGCATAAATACCTGAGGGTTGCCAGTCCTTTTGCGTTGTTACAGGAGGACTAGAGCTGACGAGTGTGTTTCTACACACTATCAAGGGCATTGTAGTACAGTTTTCTCAGGTGGGAGAATGCTGCCGATCTCCTATTTGACAATACAGCCCTTGATATATTAGAATATTACAGAACTAGAAGCCTTTTGCAAGGAAGAATGTGAGAAAATCCCAAGTACAAGAACTGAAAGCCTTTCAGCTGGCTATAAGAAGCGCTTGTAAGCTGTGATATCTGGCAGAGGAGGTGTTACTAAGTACTGATTACGTAGGGTGCCCAAACTTTTGCAGAGTGCCATAATAATGTTTTTATTTTGTAATTTTGTTCAATTTATGGCATAAAAAGTAACTATTCATCAATGTTTGCTGAAAATATTGTGTATTTTTCCCCCAGTTCCTAAAGAGACTGTATTAACTGATATTGTTGCTTTTGTAATTGAAAAGATGTTATTTGTCAAGGGGTGCCAAACCTTTGCATAAGACTGTACACAGTGTGTGTATGTGTTTATGTGAGTGTGTGTCTGTGTGTGTGTGTGTATATATATATATGTGTGTGTGTGTATATATTTCTGTATATGCATGTGTATATATATATTTATATATAGTTCACACACATTCAAACTTATTTGAATACACATTCAAAATTATTTTTATTATTATTATTTTCGTTTTTTTTTTTTTTTTGTGTTTTAAAATTTTTTATTTTTGCAATGGAAATAAAAATAAAGCAGTCCTCCGTAGAGGAGGGGTGGTGGAGGGAATATATATATATATATACATATATATAAAATAATTGTCACACAACTGGGGTGACATGCCTTTCCTGCTCACCCAATTTTAGTGCACTTTAGTTATGCATAATGACCTTCTAGTCTCGATACACCCATATATATATATGTATATATATATATAGTTTTTTTTGTTTTTTTTTTTGCAATAGACAATAAAAATAACGCAGTTCTCCATAAAGGAGGGATGGTGGATGGAATATATATATACATATATATAAAATAATTGTCACACAACCTGGGTGACATGCCTTGCCTGCTCACCCAGTTTTAGTGCACCTTAGTTATTCATAATGACCATCTAGTCTCGATACACCCATAAATATATATGTATATATATATAGTTTTTTTTTTTTTTTTTTTTGCAATAGACAATAAAAATAACGCAGTTCTCCATAAAGGAGGGATGGTGGATGGAATATATATATACATATATATAAAATAATTGTCACACAACCTGGGTGACATGCCTTGCCTGCTCACCCAATTTTAGTGCAACTTAGTTATCCATAATGACCAACTAGTCTCGATACACCCATATATATATATATATATGTACATATATATAGTTTTTTTTATTAGCAATAGAAAAGAAAAATAACGCAGTTCTCCGTAAAGGAGGGATGGTGGATGGAATATATATATATATATATATATATATATATATATATATATATATATATATACATTTATATAAAATAATTGTCACACAACCTGGGTGACATGCCTTGCCTGCTCACCCAATTTTAGTGCACTTTAGTTATCCATACTGACCATCTAGTCTCGACACACCCATATATATATATATATATATATATATATATATATATATGTATATATATATAGATATTTTTTCTTTTTCTTGTGTTTTTTTTTCGCAATGGATATTAAAAATAAAGCAGTCCTCCGTAAAGGAGGGGTGGTGGAGGGAATATATATATACATATATATATAAAATAATTGTCACACAACCTGGGTGACATGCCTTGCCTGCTCACCCAATTTTAGTGCAACTTAGTTATCCATAATGACCAACTAGTCTCGATACACCCATATATATATATATATATATGTACATATATATAGTTTTTTTATTAGCAATAGAAAAGAAAAATAACGCAGTTCTCCGTAAAGGAGGGATGGTGGATGGAATATATATATATATATATATATATATATATATATATATATATATATATATATATATATATATATACATTTATATAAAATAATTGTCACACAACCTGGGTGACATGCCTTGCCTGCTCACCCAATTTTAGTGCACTTTAGTTATCCATACTGACCATCTAGTCTCGACACACCCATATATATATATATATATATATATATATATATGTATATATATATAGATATTTTTTCTTTTTCTTGTGTTTTTTTTTTCGCAATGGATATTAAAAATAAAGCAGTCCTCCGTAAAGGAGGGATGGTGGATGGAATATATATATAAAATAATTGTCACACAACCGGGGTGACATGCCTTGCCTGCTCACCCAATTTTAGTGCACCTTAGTTATTCATAATGACCATCTAGTCTCGATACACCCATAAATATATATGTATATATATATAGTTTTTTTATTAGCAATAGAAAAGAAAAATAACGCAGTTCTCCGTAAAGGAGGGATGGTGGATGGAATATATATATATATATATACATTTATATAAAATAATTGTCACACAACCTGGGTGACATGCCTTGCCTGCTCACCCAATTTTAGTGCACTTTAGTTATCCATAATGACCATCTAGTCTCGATACACCCATGAATATATATGTATATATATATATATATATATATATATATATATAGTTTTTCTGTTTTTTTTTTGCAATAGACAATAAAAATAACGCAGTTCTCCGTAAAGGAGGGATGGTGGATGGAATATGTATATGCATATATATAAAATAATTGTCACACAACCTGGGTGACATGCCTTGCCTGCTCACCCAATTTTAGTGCACCTCAGTTATCCATACTGACCATCTAGTCTCGACACACCCATATATATATATATATATATATATATATGTATATATATAGATATTTTTTCTTTTTCTTGTGTTTTTTTTTCGCAATGGATATTAAAAATAAAGCAGTCCTCCGTAAAGGAGGGGTGGTGGAGGAAATATATATATACATTTATATAAAATAATTGTCACACAACTGGGGAGACATGCCTTGCCTGCTCACCCAATTTTAGTGCACCTTAGTTATCCATAATGACCAACTAGTCTCGATACACCCATAAATATATATGTATATATATAGTTTTTTTTTTTTCGCAATGGACAATAAAAATAACGCAGTTCTCCGTAAAGGAGGGATGGTGGATGGAATATATATATAAAATAATTGTCACACAACCGGGGTGACATGCCTTGCCTGCTCACCCAATTTTAGTGCACCTTAGTTATTCATAATGACCAGCTAGTCTCGATACACCCATAAATATATATGTATATATATGTATTGTTTTTTTTTTTTTTTTTTTTTCGCAATGGATATTAAAAATAAAGCAGTCCTCCGTAAAGGAGGGGTGGTGGAGGGAATATATATATACATATATATATAAAATAATTGTCACACAACCTGGGTGACATGCCTTGCCTGCTCACCCAATTTTAGTGCAACTTAGTTATCCATAATGACCAACTAGTCTCGATACACCCATATATATATATATATATATGTACATATATATAGTTTTTTTATTAGCAATAGAAAAGAAAAATAACGCAGTTCTCCGTAAAGGAGGGATGGTGGATGGAATATATATATATATATATATATATATATATATATATATATATATATATATATATATATATATACATTTATATAAAATAATTGTCACACAACCTGGGTGACATGCCTTGCCTGCTCACCCAATTTTAGTGCACTTTAGTTATCCATACTGACCATCTAGTCTCGACACACCCATATATATATATATATATATATATATATATATGTATATATATATAGATATTTTTTCTTTTTCTTGTGTTTTTTTTTCGCAATGGATATTAAAAATAAAGCAGTCCTCCGTAAAGGAGGGATGGTGGATGGAATATATATATAAAATAATTGTCACACAACCGGGGTGACATGCCTTGCCTGCTCACCCAATTTTAGTGCACCTTAGTTATTCATAATGACCATCTAGTCTCGATACACCCATAAATATATATGTATATATATATAGTTTTTTTATTAGCAATAGAAAAGAAAAATAACGCAGTTCTCCGTAAAGGAGGGATGGTGGATGGAATATATATATATATATATACATTTATATAAAATAATTGTCACACAACCTGGGTGACATGCCTTGCCTGCTCACCCAATTTTAGTGCACTTTAGTTATCCATAATGACCATCTAGTCTCGATACACCCATGAATATATATGTATATATATATATATATATATATATATATATAGTTTTTCTGTTTTTTTTTTGCAATAGACAATAAAAATAACGCAGTTCTCCGTAAAGGAGGGATGGTGGATGGAATATGTATATGCATATATATAAAATAATTGTCACACAACCTGGGTGACATGCCTTGCCTGCTCACCCAATTTTAGTGCACCTCAGTTATCCATACTGACCATCTAGTCTCGACACACCCATATATATATATATATATATATATATATGTATATATATAGATATTTTTTCTTTTTCTTGTGTTTTTTTTTCGCAATGGATATTAAAAATAAAGCAGTCCTCCGTAAAGGAGGGGTGGTGGAGGAAATATATATATACATTTATATAAAATAATTGTCACACAACTGGGGAGACATGCCTTGCCTGCTCACCCAATTTTAGTGCACCTTAGTTATCCATAATGACCAACTAGTCTCGATACACCCATAAATATATATGTATATATATAGTTTTTTTTTTTTCGCAATGGACAATAAAAATAACGCAGTTCTCCGTAAAGGAGGGATGGTGGATGGAATATATATATAAAATAATTGTCACACAACCGGGGTGACATGCCTTGCCTGCTCACCCAATTTTAGTGCACCTTAGTTATTCATAATGACCAGCTAGTCTCGATACACCCATAAATATATATGTATATATATGTATTGTTTTTTTTTTTTTTTTTTTTTGCAATAGACAATAAAAATAGCGCAGTTCTCCATAAAGGAGGGATGGTGGATGGAATATATATATACATATATATAAAATAATTGTCACACAACCTGGGTGACATGCCTTGCCTGCTCACCCAATTTTAGTGCAACTTAGTTATCCATAATGACCAACTAGTCTCGATACACCCATATATATATATATATATATGTACATATATATAGTTTTTTTATTAGCAATAGAAAAGAAAAATAACACAGTTCTCCGTAAAGGAGGGATGGTGGATGGAATATATATATATATATATATATATATATATATATATATATATACATTTATATAAAATAATTGTCACACAACCTGGGTGACATGCCTTGCCTGCTCACCCAATTTTAGTGCACTTTAGTTATCCATACTGACCATCTAGTCTCGACACACCCATATATATATATATATATATATATGTATATATATAGATATTTTTTCTTTTTCTTGTGTTTTTTTTTCGCAATGGATATTAAAAATAAAGCAGTCCTCCGTAAAGGAGGGATGGTGGATGGAATATATATATAAAATAATTGTCACACAACCGGGGTGACATGCCTTGCCTGCTCAACCAATTTTAGTGCACCTTAGTTATTCATAATGACCATCTAGTCTCGATACACCCATAAATATATATGTATATATATATAGTTTTTTTATTAGCAATAAAAAAGAAAAATAACGCAGTTCTCCGTAAAGGAGGGATGGTGGATGGAATATATATATATATATATATATATATATATATATATATATATATATATATATACATTTATATAAAATAATTGTCACACAACCTGGGTGACATGCCTTGCCTGCTCACCCAATTTTAGTGCACTTTAGTTATCCAGAATGACCATCTAGTCTCGATACACCCATGAATATATATGTATATATATATATATATATATATATATATATATATATATATATATAGTTTTTCTGTTTTTTTTTTGCAATAGACAATAAAAATAACGCAGTTCTCCATAAAGGAGGGATGGTGGATGGAATATGTATATGCATATATATAAAATAATTGTCACACAACCTGGGTGACATGCCTTGCCTGCTCACCCAATTTTAGTGCACCTTAGTTATCCATACTGACCATCTAGTCTCGATACACCCATATATATATATATATATATATATATATATATATATATATATATATATATATATATGTACATATATATAGTTTTTTTATTAGCAATAGAAAAGAAAAATAACGCAGTTCTCCGTAAAGGAGGGATGGTGGATGGAATATATATATAAAATAATTGTCACACAACCGGGGTGACATGCCTTGCCTGCTCAACCAATTTTAGTGCACCTTAGTTATCCATACTGACCATCTAGTCTCGATACACCCATAAATATATATACTGAACAAAAATATAAACGCAACACTCTTGTTTCTGCTCCCATTTTTCATGAGATGGACTTAAAGACCTACAATTCATTCCAGATACACAATATTACCATTTCTCTCAAACATTTCTCACAAATCAGTCTAAATGTGTGATAGTGAGCACTTCTGCTTTGCTGAGATAATCCATCCCACCTCACAGGTGTGCCACATCAAGATGCTGATCTGACATCATGGGTAGTGCACAGGTGTACCTTATACTGCCCACAATAAATGGCCACCCTGGAATGTGCAGTTTTTTGCTTTATTGGGGGTCTGGGGACTCAGAACCGGTCAGTATCTGGTGTGACCACCATTTGCCTCATACAATGCAACACATCTTCTTCGCATAGAGTTTATCAGATTGTCAATTGTGGCCTGTGGAATGTTGGTCCACTCCTCTTCAATGGCTGTGCGAAGTTGTTGGATATTAGTGGGAACTGGTACACGCTGTCGTATACGCCGGTCAAGCACATCCCAAACATGCTCAACGGGTGACATGTCCGGTGAGTATGCTGGCCATGCAAGAACTGGGACATTTTCAGCTTCCAAGAACTGTGTACAGATCCTTGCAACATGGGGCCGTGCATCATCTGTCTGAGTGGCTGGTCTCAGACGATCTTGGAGGTGAACCTGCTGGATGTGGAGGTCCTGGGCTGGTGTGGTTACACGTGGTCTGCGGTTGTGAGGCCGGTTGGATGTACTGCCATATTCTCTGAAACGCCTTTGGAGACGGCTTATGGTCGAGAAATGAACATTCAATGCACGAGCAACAGATCTGGTTGACATTCCTGCTGTCAGCATGCCAATTGCACGCTCCCTCAATGCTTGTGGCATCTGTGGCATTTTGCTGTGAGACAAAACTGCACATTCCAGGGTGGCCTTTTATTGTGGGCAGTATAAGGTACACCTGTGCACTACCCATGATGTCAGATCAGCATCTTGATGTGGCACACCTGTGAGGTGGGATGGATTATCTCAGCAAAGCAGAAGTGCTCACTATCACACATTTAGACTGATTTGTGAGAAATGTTTGAGAGAAATGGTAATATTGTGTATCTGGAATGAATTGTAGATCTTTAAGTCCATCTCATGAAAAATGGGAGCAAAAACAAAAGTGTTGCGTTTATATTTTTGTTCAGTGTATGTATATGTATACATATAGTTTTTTTTGTGTTTGTGAAAACGGGTCTTTAATCGGGGAAACGGAGCGGGTAGAGCAGGACGGAACGCAGGCATTGACAAACTACAATGACGGACAGGGAAAACAGGTAAGACCAGGACTTAAAATAGGTCATGACTAATCAAAGTAATCGGGCAAAGCAGGAGACGATCAGGGAAGCACACGTGGGTAATCAGGGGGCGTGGCACACACGAGGAGCGGACAAGCCGGGCATATATGTATATCTATATAAAACCTCATTAATGAGGGACAGGGAACAGAACGGACAGACAGAACTGGCACAGGGGAAGGAGCCAGGACAAGACTTGACATAAGACAGGAAAGGCAGAGAAACAGATCAGAAAGGGGGACACGGAGGGAACAGGCAGGACAAAAGGACCGGGAGTGAACGAAGGGAACATCGGGGAAAGAGGAGCAGAAGCCAGAGGGACGAGGGACAAAGAGAGGAGGGACAGAGACAGGAGGAACAAAGCGAGGGGGAGCAGAGGCAGGAGGGACAAAGACGGGAGGCCAGGGAGAGAAGGAGGGGGAACCAAGAGGAGCCCGAGGGAGACCCAGCGGGCGACGGGAGGCAGCCGGAAGGGCTGCAGGCGGCCGGGAGGCCGGAGCCGGAGGGGCCGAGGAGACGGGGTGAGGGACAGACGCAGGGACGAAGGAGGGAGTCGGAGGGGAGACCAGGGAAGGGGACGAAGGAGCTGGAAGGGACCCTGGCGAGGGCAAGGAGAGAGGGGGAGCCGCAGCAGACGGCGACGTCCTCCGACACGCCAGAGCGGGAGGACCAGCAGGCGAATGAGGAGCCGCCGTCGGGGGGCCCGCAGGCAACCGATAAGACGCCGGAGGAGGGACCGAGGCAGGGCGACGAGGCCGCGGAGGGGGACCCGCAGACGACAGCCGACCCGGAGGGCCAGGACCCGCAGGTGCCGACCAAGCCCTAGCGCCGGCGAGGGAGGGCGAGCCAGGGGGCTGGGCGGGTGGGACCCCAGCCGTGCGTCTGTGTCCTCTCCCCTTATGGGACACAGACATAAGGACCTGCGGCCGGGGTCGGGCTCGTCGGGGTGAGGGTACCAGAGTCACAGGGGGAGAAGGGACTGGAGTGGGGCCAGGGACTGGAGCTGCAGGCTGCAGAGGGGGCGCCTGCCCGGGAGCTGCAGGCAGGGAAAGCGCCTCGGACGTGGGCGCGGTAGCTGCAGGCAGCGGAGACGGCTGCTCGGGCTCTGGGGCCGCAGGGGGCACTTATTTTATTATATAAAATAAGTGTCACACAACCGGGGTGACATGCCTTGCCTGCTTGTGGGATGAGGAAGACTCAGGGACTGGAAATGGGATTAAAACTGAAGATGTGCTCATTCCTTTGTGTATTTACAAATTTTCCTTCCGTCAGACATGAGGAGTTTGCTGCTATATTTGGCACTAATAGAGATTCTGATGCTGCTATTTTTATTGTCTATTAGTTTGTTATTATTTACAAGTTCTGTTGTGTTTTTGCATTTTTCTCTTCTGGTTAATTAACTGCTGTCTGTTTGCTGTGAAGTATGAGTGTGGTGAGTAAGACTCAGGGACTGGAAGTGGGATTACAACTAAAGATAACATGCTTATTCCTTTTTGTATTGTTTACAAATTTCCTTCCGTCAAACATGAGGAGTTTGCTGCTATATTGTGCACTAACAGAGATTCTGATGCTGCTATTTTTATTGTTTATAAATGTGTTATTGTTTCCAAGTTGAGTATTCAATAAATGCTAAATTGAGAAATTTTGTGTATCGTTTGTTATTATTAGTGTGATATTTTACCATGCAAATAGAGGGGAAAACGTCCAATTATCGGCCAAAAAAAATCAGCAGCATATATCGGCCATCGCCTGACCCTTGACTTGAAAAACCCATATCGGTCGACCTCTAGTAACAGTACATTCTGTCCAATTCATCCATCGAGTTAAGTCACACACCCACTTGAGGGGGCACTCCGGCAGACGTGAGGATGGGGATGTTCTTTCCGCTATAACATCCACTGCAGAAGTACATCTCGCTCCTGTTCACAGGGCTTACTTCAATGATGAAGCAGGGCTGGTTGTCTGGACAAGAAGTTGTCCTGCTGCTGGGTCTCGGTGCCGTTTTTCCACCTAAGCTTGAAGGTGGAAATGTGTTCCAACTTGGTCCCTGGGACTGCAGCATAGCCAAACATCGCGAGCAGCGTCGGCCACACCCACCACCAGAACCATCACACCGTCCTATACACATAAAGAAGAACTAAAACATAGAGTGTTGTGACAATCTATGCGTTAATGTTTGGCAGCATAGGTGATTCATTAAAATTATACCGAAGAATGGAAAATGTGATATTTAGAATATTTTTTGCCATTTAGTAGCTAATTTAAGCACTTACCCAATGCCTCAATTTGTTTTAGGTCAGTAATGTCTGAGCCAAAAGAATGAATGTATGAATTTAATACAATTCACCCACTCCCACCCACACACAAATCTGAAATTCAATTTAAGACACTTCTTAAACATTAGTGCATTAACAAAAAAGGAAAATCTTAAGAGATTCAGTAGGATTTTCTATGTTAGACTTAAGCTAATAGTTCAATAGTTTTTACATATTTCAATATACCAATTTGACTTTAATGTTGAAACAGATGCTAAAACATGGAATAATTTCATAACTAGAGAAACATGTTATTCACAAACACTAGCAAAGGTAGCTTATAGTTAAGCTTACTTAAGTCAGCAAGTCAGGCTACAGTGTGTAAGAATAGTCGTAAACGATAATTTGTCTCAGTCTTACATGACAGAATAAGTAAACAGAAAATATAAAATGGCTGAAACAGCGTCATTAACGCCAGCTACAGTAGAGGCGCAGAAAAGGTGTCATGACTGAAGTATTCCCAAACTCTGGAAGACCGTATGCGAGCCTTTTTTGCCGCGTGTTTCTCCAGAGGCTCCGGAGCTCCGCTGGTTGACACAGCCATGTTGGTTCATGTGCAGGGGGACGAGCGGCAAATTTCTTTTTTGCAGGGTGGTAGGTGATGTCTCATTAATATTTATTAATTTACTTACAAAATGGTGCGGCACTGCATCCAAGCCTGCGGCACTCAGAGTCACAAATACAGTGGAAACCATTTGTAGTAATTACGTCTGTCTGGCTGATTTCCAACTAATTGATATTTGTATATTTATTACATGAATATAAGGTAATATAAGGTAATAGAAGAGGTATTTAATGGTTTTCCATCTGAGGAATTTGCAAAAAACTGCAGTGCATGATGGGTCGGACCTAAAGGCTGCCTTAACGTCCTCATCTGTATGACGACATACATCAAGACTAGGAAGGTGCATAATGTTCATGTCTGGTTGCGTTTGTTGGTCCAGAAAGTAATTCAATTTCGCCATGTAGGTTACGTTCTTAAAAACTGCTTGGATATAGCCCGATTATATGCTGTGGGCCTTTTAATTTCTTTGTTTACCAGGTAGGCTACCTTCTTTAAACTGCGTTTTGTTAGACTACATATTTAGGGAGGTCTTTATAAATTTATAGTAGTCTTCATAAATATGTACATAGTTTAGCCTAACCCAGCCACTTAAGGGAGAAAGCCAGCTCAACTAGGTGTCGGTCCCAAGCCCGGATTAATGGGGAGGGTTGGCGTCAAGAAATAAAGAGACTGTATCTTCACTGCATGACTGATGTCAAAATGTGTGAAATATGTGGTTGTATTAATAAATGCATTAAAGTAGGTTAATGATTCTGTGCTGTCTAAATTGTATAGAAAATTTCTACGTATAGCCAAACAAATCTCCTCCTGTTTGAAAAGGCATAGAAAAAGCAATTTAGCCACTAAAACTTTACAGTTTTTGTGAGGGACAGTCGAATTCTCTCGTTTCTCTCGTCAAGTTTTTTTGTGATCCTGCACCTACACTTTGCCGGCCCCAGGAGGATGGGCTCCCCCTTTGAGTTTGGTCCCTCCCAAGGTTTCTTCCTTCTTGGGAGTTTTTCCATGCTATCGGCGCCTATGGCTTACTCACTGGGGGCTTTGGGTGGGCATGATATAAAGCAAAGCATTTTCCCTCCCAGTTTCCTCCTCTGGTCCACATTGCAGGACCATCAGCCATCAGAAACAGCCAGACGGTCTCCTTCAGCTTCTTTAGTGTCCTTGGAAGCCAAGGCAGTTTTAGGTCTGAGAAGAGGTTTATCAGAAGGACACATATTACGTCGTTTGTCCTGAAATGTAACATGGGGAGGAAAAGTTAAGCGGTTTAGTCAGATTGGAGTCGTTTATTCAGCAGTGGCAGCGCCAGTGACTTAATGCTACAGGTGCTATAGGGGAGTGAGATTATTTAGACCGGGTGCTTTAGCTTTTCAGCTTATGTAGATGGTGTATAGAAGCACACAGCACGATAAGCTACAGCATGGATAAAATAGGATAAAATATGAAATTCTAACGTCTAGCTCACAGAGCCTCTATGTGTACTTTGAAGAAAAAATACACTACAAGTATGCTGTAAAAACCGCAAAAATGTCTTACACAATATACAGATTTTACAGATAGTTAAAGAAAAAATGAAACCAATATTTTGGGGGTGCTGTGGGGGTACTATGGTCATTGGAGGAGGAGCTAGAGCCCCCCCCCCCAAGCTTTTCCTTGGTGCTGCCACTGTTGTTCAGATTAAAAGTAACATTGTCATTAATAAACAGTACTCTGATCAAATTTTTGCATGTACAAACACAATCAAAGTTTAACCACATGTTTAGACACAATTCACACACCTGTTACATTTCCATAATGCTAAGACTCTCTACACTTACTTCATCCACTTTCTTGTTTGGTACACAGTCATTTGATGGATGTGTAAGATCATTACCAGACCGTCTGCTGCAAACTCTACAGTTAATGAATGGCTGCAAAAACACACAGACACACAAAAACAGTATTTAAAGAGTGGTGGGCAATAAATACAGTGAGAGAAGGTGTAGTAAAGATATATCTAATGATTTAAGGCAGAGCTGCTGGAGTGCAGGGTTTAATGACACAGAACAATTTTAGAGGAAAGAGCTTCCAAAGCAGGGTCACCATAAGGCTATATTATACAAAGCAAGTTCATCTAAAAGTATGAACAACAAATCCCGTTTAACTGAACACTGCTCTGTATTAAAATACTGTCCTCCGATCAAGCTAAGTGGTCCTGTAGTTCACTATTTAAAGAGGTAAATTTAAAGGGTAATTCACACTGCACATCTACCCTGCTCTGACCAGGTTTAATTACTGGCTTTCTAATTAAAACAAGAGTTAAGTCCTGCCCTTTCACCACAAAACACCACACTGCCATTTAAGGCTGATTTCAACAATGAGTTTTAGTTAACCTGGCTCGATTGAGTTAACTCTGGGTATGTAAAACCCGCTTTGTAGTACAGCCCACAGGTCTTTAAATAAGGCCAGCTAGGGTTCATAGCTCGAAGCATAATCTACAGGTCACCCCTCAGATGATTAGCATTTGCTTCTGCCTGGTAATCCAGCCTTTAAGCCTGTAAACCTACTAAAATTTGAGAATAAGGTGAAGGAACTGGCTCTTTGAGGCCACCTATGTATTTGTTACTTTATTGTTGGCTAACTTTCCCCCGCAGGGCATCAAAAAAGTTAACATGAACCTAAATTAATTTGCTAACTGATATGTCCAATGCTCACAGTCACAGTGACTCTTTACTTACCCTCTTGTCCATGAAAATACAGTCAGCCCGATGGTCTGTTGCAGTTGACTTTGGACATTTTGTTGCTCTCAAGAGAATCTCAATGTCAATGTATTCACTGCTGATCTAAATCACATAAACACGTTATATACAAAATTGCCTACAACTGTTTTAAAGGCAATATAACAAACAATAATCACCCAAAAAATGGCAAACTGTCACAGACTTGACTGCAGCAGATTCAGAGAGAAACTGTGAGAAGGTAAAATTGACCAGGGCTGAGATATACAACCATCACTTTCATTGTGAAGAGACATTAAGCATCATATGCATTGAAATTAAAACATCAAAATCAATGTGATACTCATTAGTTCAGCTTGCAGATGATGAAAGTTTCACACTTTTGTAAACACTTTCTCAGCAGTTACCTTCGGACGGCCCTGGATGTTATAGAAATTCATGTGCTGACGGGTTCCTTGATGAGCATTTTCGACTGCGAGTTTAATGGCCGTCTTGTGAGTGCAGGGAGACTGTGGTAATCTTGCTGGGCCTCTGTGGAGATAAGCAGAGCTCCATAAGCCAAAACCAGAAGCAGCAGGCGGGTCATCTTCCTCTCAGCTTTGAAGGGAGAAGCAGGACTGAGGACACTGATCTGTGGTCCCCTTATCCAGCACGTCCAGGGGCGTGTCCTTCACTCGAAACAAACAGACCTTTGAACAACATTGGAAAACTCTTCAGGATGAATTGAGGCAGGTGGTCAAGTGGGTTTATTGTTATTTCAGCAATATACACAGTACACAGTGAAAGGAAACATTGTTCCTCCTGGACCACGGTGCAACACAAAGAAGAAAAACAGAAACAACACAAGATGACACAAGTGCGGGCAAGATAGAACTATACAGAGTGAAAGGAGCACAAACAGAGGGAGAAAGTGCAAGATAAACACAAGAGCAACAATACAATACTACAGGACAAGACAGCGCAGTCAAGAACACAGAGTGCAGCCAGAGCTAACCTGAATAGGGGCATCAAGGTTGCCAGGCAGGCAGAGAAACAGAAAATAGAGGTCTACTTCACATACAACAACCCACAGTGGGTGTGGCAGGGAATACAACACATTACAAACTTCAAAGGCAAACAACACCGTCACTGTTAACCAGCAAACGCCCTTTTAGCAAAGGAGCTAAACAGCTTCTTTGCTCGTCTGGAGGAACACAGAGCAGACATAGCCACACTGCCCCCTCCCCCAATCTCCAGCACTCACAGACTCCCTCTGCAGGAACACCACGCGAGAAGGCACATTGCATCTCTAGGTGTGTGGAGTTTAAGACAAGGCAAGTGATGCTACGATAATATAATTCCTTGGTAAGACCCCACCTAGAATATTGTGTGCGGGTTTGGTTACCATACCTTAAGAAGGACATTGCTGCCTTGGAAAAGGTGCAACGTAGGGCAACGAGAATGATTCCTGGTCTTAGAGGAATGTCTAATGAGGAGAGGTTAGCTGAGCTGAATCTGTTTAGCCTCGAGCAAAGGAGACTAAGGGGGGACATAATCCAGGTGTTTAAGATTCTAACAGGTCTGGATGCTGTTCAGCCAAATGGCTATTTCAATGTTAGTTTAAATACCAGAACTCGTGGCCATAAGTGGAAATTAGCTGGAGAACATTTTAAAACGAATTTGATGAAGCATTTCTGTACACAGCGTGTAGTTAGAGTATGGAATAGTCTTCCTGTTATTGTAACACAAGCTAAAACCCTGGGTTCTTTTAAATCAGAGCTAGATAAGATTTTTGAGCTATTAGCTAAGTTCTCCTCAAAGGAGCTTGATGGGCCGAATGGCCTCCTCTCATTTGTAAATCTCTTTGGTTCTTATGAGTCAGCTTACAGAGATGAGGTCCAGAAACTGATAGGTTGGAGTTCAGCAAACAATTTGGCACTAAACAGCACAAAGACAAAGGAATCACTGACTTCAGGAAGGATGGAGGCGACACTGGCCTGCCTAGATGGATGGATGGATGTTTTTATTGACATTGTAAGTACAATGAGATTTAGTTTGGAACGCGCCAGCAGCTACACAGTATATTTACAATTATATAGATTGTGAGGCATAAAATAAGGTGTGAGTAATATAACATAACGACATAATATAAAGTAATCATTAATTAATCATTACAGATGGTATGAGGTGTGAACCGCTAGGCTGCTATGGCATGTTTGGTATCAAACCGATGGAAAATCACTCCAGTTTCCAAATCTGGTCAGTGGTTACCACGAAAGTGAATATATCAAAAGTTACACCAGCCTAACGAAAATCATCAATACAAGGGAAATCACTCTGGTCATAAATCTCAAAAGGACTGATACAGACCCCCTTCCGAAAGCCCGCCAAATGGATGGTCAGCCATTGGTCCAGGAGTCGAATTCCTGGTCACTCCTATTCACGAACTTTACACTATAAAACCTGGCACCTCAGAACAAAGCCAGGAGAGGAGAAACAGAAGGGAGGAGAAAACAAAAGACCATCAGCACGAAGAGAGGCAGAGACATCAGCCCAAGAGAAGAGAAGCCCACAAGAAGCCCTCCTGAAGCCTATCAGTGAAGACCCAGCTGGACAGAGAACTGCAACCAAGCCCAAGCTTCACCAGGAGAGGGAATCAGAGGGGCTCCACTCCAACAACCGCTGCAAACACCGCGCCTCCCTGAGTGCCATCACCCATCAGCTCATCAGCCTCCGCAACCAACTGCCAAGACCCCCCCCCCCCCCCACTCTGCAACCAAGTAAACAAACTTCCTTTCATTTATAACAACCTAAACTCCTATTCACCTGCTATATTACTTTAGGACAGTATTTCCACAAATTGCTTGCTTTGCAGAACAGTATTTTCCCTTTTAAGGTTACTCATTTTAAATCTGGTCATTGCATTTTCATGATTACATTGTTTGTGTCCACCTCCGTTATTTCGTGTTTATTGTTTGTTAGGTGTAATGTCTGTCTTATGTTAGTTATAGGAATAAATGCATGTCTTTTACACAACTTCAGCCTCCGTTCATTGAGTGCTCACAAGAATCCCTGCCTGTGCGATCTACGCTCTGAAACCTCAAATTCGCCTGAAATATCGCGAGACTCTCTCTCATTGGCCGTGAGGGGAGCTTCGCTACGATCGTTTACATTACCTGGTGACGCAGCTCGTTGGACAAGCCTTCTATTCTAACCCAGGTTATTACGTGATACTGGTTATTAATGAGTTCCATTTAAGTCACACATTAACAGACTCACGGTGTTTCGCAATTGAGTTTGAGCCGACCATTCAGCATAAAAATTGGTTAATAATCACAAGGCACAAGGTTTAAACTTATTCTGAGCACACAATTTAAACTTTTTTATGACCCGAACGTGCAGTGAAGAAGCGCTACTGTCAACTGGTTGCAAAAGTCGCACTCATGGCAATCTGAAGGCATTTAAGCGGGATCATATGGGCTTATTATAGTTATTTTTATTTCTATTATTAGTAGTTTATATTATTTTTGTTTTATTTTCGGTTATTTCATTGTAGTTCTTTCGTATTAAACTGCAGTAAACTTTAACCCTAGGTCTGACGAGATTCTCAGATGTAGCGCTTTGTTTCCAGGTTCAATTCGGACGAGTGTCTCCGTTTCTATATATCCTGGGGAGAGATCTCTCTATTAGCGAACGGGAATACTTGTTATGAGGTTCTAACCTAAATTATGTTGCGCTTGGACATAAGACCGATAGCTTAGTTACCTATCAGGATCATACTCGTATGTGTGTGCCTGCTTTAGACAAAGCAAGTTTAACACAACTTTGCGCTGTGAGCCAAGTGTGTGTCATTTAGAAATTGGGAGTCTCCTGTGCTTGAGACCCGCCGTGGTTAAGCACCATTTGCGACGAAATATAGTGCACTCACAATTTAAATCTGTCGCCGTAACGCGTGCGCCGTCTCGCTTCAGTAATTGTTTTAAGGGGTGATGACGAAGATGACGAATTTACTTTCCTGAAGAGGAGCAGGATGGGTCACGCGTTCTGTAAGATTTGTCTCCCACGGGGAAGGAACGATGTCAGTCGGCATGAAAAATCCAAGTCATTAGTGAATGACAGAGCCGCATGAGTGAACATGAAAATTAATAGAAAATAAATGACAAATGGTTATTTTATATTTTATATATTTTATATATTTATATTTATATTATATTTTATATAATTTATATTATTTTATATTTCCTGTCTTAAAATGTAAGGGATACACATGGTCATTTTCCGTTGTTTCCTGTTTCCTGCGAGAGTGATACTGACTGCTAGCGCGCGAACTTTGAAACCATAGATATCACCTAAATAATAATTCGAGTTAAGTCATTGGGAAAAAAGCTTCGCAAGATTAATAATCTTCCAAAATAAATAAATAAAATTTCCCAGACCCCGACGGATTAATCACCTACGCAAGTACCGACCCACGATCTTCGTTCAATTAAGAAGGTGCTTCCAGCCTTACAGCCTCAGTTTACGTAAGTACAACGCCATGTCTACTGTTCCGTGTTCTGAGTGTAATATGTTTAGCTATTCTTCTCCAGTCATTAGCGGTTTTATACATGTGAGAAGTGTCAGTTAGTCGCTAGACTGACGGAGAAGATTGTAGTGTTAGAGGGACGTATCCGGACGTTACATAACATTCAGGAGAATGAGAGTTTTATTGACTCAGTATTAGCGGGCTCGGATATGTCCGCGATAGCCAGTAAGTCTCCCCCTGCTCCGGCAGCAGAGCCTTCGCAGCAAGGCGAGTGGGTGACGACCCGGCGGCATAGTCGCAAATCCAAACCAAACTTACACCGGCACCATTCGCCTATCCGCGTTTCCAACAGGTTCTCCCCACTCAGTGAAACTCCCACTGAGACGCCTGTTGAAAGTGCTCTAATAATTGGTGATTCTATTCTAAGAAACGTGAGAGTAGCGACTCCAGCGACCATTGTAAATTGTCTCCCGGGTGCCAGAGCGACCGACATCTCGGCAAATTTAAAAGTGCTGCTAAAAGTAAACGTAAATACTCTCAGATAGTTATCCACGTCGGCACTAATGATGTCCGATTGAGGCAATCGGAGATCACAAAGGCAAATTTTAAAGAGGTGTGCAACATTGCGAAGAAGATGTGTGTGTCAGTAACGTGCTCTGTCCAGACTAAAAACTCAAGTCCAGACTAAAAACACACCTGTTTAGTTTAGCGTATAGGGACACTAGTTCTAGCCCTAGCTAACTCTTCACTCCCAGGCAGACCTGTAGTGTGAGGTGTAGAGCTGGGTGGGGATCGGTGCCATTGGCTTTGGATGAACTGGATTGTCAGTGCTGTCACTCTAGCTTTGCAATCTCTTGTGGAACTGGAGTGCTGACATTTCAGGGACTCCCCATGCCGGCATTCCCACTTGCCTCTCCCTCCTACTGATGCTGCCATAGCCATATCTGCCGGAGCTTGCAGATTGCACTTCATATTGTACTCACCTAGCTTTTAGCACTGCCAATAGCCTCCTCTACTATGCCTAATTGTACATTTTATTTCCCCTACTCCTCCTGGGGGTGATGCCTGGAGACCTCAATCTATCAAGATATCCAGCACAACCCGACCACCACCAGTGACGTCCCTGCATCCAGCTCGCCGTTCTGATCTTCCATGTATGACCCGCTGCCTTACCTCTGGTTGCCTGGCAATTGGAAGAAGACTCGGCTTCGGCATTGGCTTATCTTCCTTGCTCTCCTCTCTCTATTTGACTATCCCTGCCGGCCCCTGGAGGATGGGCTTCCCCTTTGAGTCTGGTCCCTCTCAAGGTTTCTTCCTTCTAGGGAGTTTTTCCTTGCCACTGTCGCCTATGGCTTACTCACTGGGGGCTTTGGGTGAGGATACTGTAAAGCGCTTTGAGACAATGTAATGTTGTGATAATGCGCTATATAAAATAAATTTGTTTGTTTGTTGTTGTTGATACTAGAGCCTGGTTGCGGTGGTGGGATGGCTCACGGCGGGTGCCGGAAAATTTCCTTTATTTTCAAATCCAAACCTTGACAGGTATGCTGCTGTTTCCAAATCATGGGGTGCATGTTACAAGTGCGGAACATATTTTAACTTAGTACTAACTTAGCATCATATTTGATCTGATTCGACTGAATATCCCAGGTTTCCATCTCTCATGCATCTGGTGTGACGTGTTTTCAGACTCTCAGGCTGGCGCAAAGAAATCTTACGGGAATTGAACGTCTCACTCCGGCCAGCTGACCAAAGTTGGTAACCTTGGTATTGTGTGTAGGAGATTCGGTATAACTATAATTTCGTTCTCCATTTACATGCCCGTAGTGTCTTTAAGTGTTATGTAGTTTTGCCTGAAACGCAAAAATAAAACAAAGCAATTAAAGCCGTAAGTGGCTCAAATTGTGCTGTAGCGATTGAAGAACTTTTGTCGGAAGTTGGATTCGAACCCACGCCTTACTTGGGAGAACAGAATACCAGAATAGAGTAGGTTAAGTCCAGCCTTGGCTTCCAAGCTGACGTTTTTCTACATATGTGCTTGTGTATCATGGACAGTAAGAGGGGGCAGGCAAGGAGAGAATTTCTCTCTTTGGGGATCAATAGAGTGTTGTTATTATAACGTCTAAAAAGTATGATGGTCTGTCGATAAATCAATAAGAAAATAAATGAAGTCGTTTTCGCGAACACGCTGGAAAAGCCAGGGGCCGGAACCGACTGTAGGGGGCGTGGCCAGAGACAGCCATCTCAGGCTGTCAAGTCTCCCGTTTTGGCCGGGAAACTACCGTATTTTACTTCTCTTTCCCGCCGTCCTCCCGTATTAGTATTTTCCCGTAAATCTCCCTTATATTATATAGTTGCTGGGATAGTGTAGTGGTAAGATCGCCGCCTTTCACACGGGAGACCGGGGTTCGAATCCCGGTTGTGGCCAAAAGTATATTTTATATATTTTATATATTTTATATATTTATATTTATATTATATTTTATATAATTTATATTATTTTATATTTCCTGTCTTAAAATGTAAGGGATACACATGGTCATTTCCGTTGTTTCCTGTTTCCTGCGAGAGTGATACTGACTGCTAGCGCGCGAACTTTGAAACCATAGATATCACCTAAATAATAATTCGAGTTAAGTCATTGGGAAAAAGCTTCGCAAGATTAATAATCCTCCAAAATAAATAAATAAAATTTCCCAGACCCCGACGGATTAATCACCTACGCAAGTACCGACCCACGATCTTCGTTCAATTAAGAAGGTGCTTCCAGCCTTACAGCCTCAGTTTACGTAAGTACAACGCCATGTCTACTGTTCCGTGTTCTGAGTGTAATATGTTTAGCTATTCTTCTCCAGTCATTAGCGGTATTTATACATGTGAGAAGTGTCAGTTAGTCGCTAGACTGACGGAGAAGATTGTAGTGTTAGAGGGACGTATCCGGACGTTACATAACATTCAGGAGAATGAGAGTTTTATTGACTCAGTATTAGCGGCTCCGGATATGTCCGCGATAGCCAGTAAGTCTCCCCCTGCTCCGGCAGCAGAGCCTTCGCAGCAAGGCGAGTGGGTGACGACCCGGCGGCATAGTCGCAAATCCAAACCAAACTTACACCGGCACCATTCGCCTATCCGCGTTTCCAACAGGTTCTCCCCACTCAGTGAAACTCCCACTGAGACGCCTGTTGAAAGTGCTCTAATAATTGGTGATTCTATTCTAAGAAACGTGAGAGTAGCGACTCCAGCGACCATTGTAAATTGTCTCCCGGGTGCCAGAGCGACCGACATCTCGGCAAATTTAAAAGTGCTGGCTAAAAGTAAACGTAAATACTCTCAGATAGTTATCCACGTCGGCACTAATGATGTCCGATTGAGGCAATCGGAGATCACAAAGGCAAATTTTAAAGAGGTGTGCAACATTGCGAAGAAGATGTGTGTGTCAGTAACGTGCTCTGTCCAGACTAAAAACTCAAGTCCAGACTAAAAACACACCTGTTTAGTTTAGCGTATAGGGACACTAGTTCTAGCCCTAGCTAACTCTTCACTCCCAGGCAGACCTGTAGTGTGAGGTGTAGAGCTGGGTGGGGATCGGTGCCATTGGCTTTGGATGAACTGGATTGTCAGTGCTGTCACTCTAGCTTTGCAATCTCTTGTGGAACTGGAGTGCTGACATTTCAGGGACTCCCCATGCCGGCATTCCCACTTGCCTCTCCCTCCTACTGATGCTGCCATAGCCATATCTGCCGGAGCTTGCAGATTGCACTTCATATTGTACTCACCTAGCTTTTAGCACTGCCAATAGCCTCCTCTACTATGCCTAATTGTACATTTTATTTCCCCTACTCCTCCTGGGGGTGATGCCTGGAGACCTCAATCTATCAAGATATCCAGCACACCCGACCACCACCAGTGACGTCCCTGCATCCAGCTCGCCGTTCTGATCTTCCATGTATGACCCGCTGCCTTACCTCTGGTTGCCTGGCAATTGGAAGAAGACTCGGCTTCGGCATTGGCTTATCTTCCTTGCTCTCCTCTCTCTATTTGACTATCCCTGCCGGCCCCTGGAGGATGGGCTTCCCCTTTGAGTCTGGTCCCTCTCAAGGTTTCTTCCTTCTAGGGAGTTTTTCCTTGCCACTGTCGCCTATGGCTTACTCACTGGGGGCTTTGGGTGAGGATACTGTAAAGCGCTTTGAGACAATGTAATGTTGTGATAATGCGCTATATAAAAATAAATTTGTTTGTTTGTTGTTGTTGATACTAGAGCCTGGTTGCGGTGGTGGGATGGCTCACGGCGGGTGCCGGAAAATTTCCTTTATTTTCAAATCCAAACCTTGACAGGTATGCTGCTGTTCCAAATCATGGGTGCATGTTACAAGTGCGGAACATATTTTAACTTAGTACTAACTTAGCATCATATTTGATCTGATTCGACTGAATATCCCAGGTTTCCATCTCTCATGCATCTGGTGTGACGTGTTTTCAGACTCTCAGGCTGGCGCAAAGAAATCTTACGGGAATTGAACGTCTCACACTCCGGCCAGCTGACCAAAGTTGGTAACCTTGGTATTGTGTGTAGGAGATTCGGTATAACTATAATTTCGTTCTCCATTTACATGCCCGTAGTGTCTTTAAGTGTTATGTAGTTTTGCCTGAAACGCAAAAATAAAACAAAGCAATTAAAGCCGTAAGTGGCTCAAATTGTGCTGTAGCGATTGAAGAACTTTTGTCGGAAGTTGGATTCGAACCCACGCCTTACTTGGGAGAACAGAATACCAGAATAGAGTAGGTTAAGTCCAGCCTTGGCTTCCAAGCTGACGTTTTTCTACATATGTGCTTGTGTATCATGGACAGTAAGAGGGGGCAGGCAAGGAGAGAATTTCTCTCTTTGGGGATCAATAGAGTGTTGTTATTATAACGTCTAAAAAGTATGATGGTCTGTCGATAAATCAATAAGAAAATAAATGAAGTCGTTTTCGCGAACACGCTGGAAAAGCCAGGGGCCGGACCGACTGTAGGGGGCGTGGCCAGAGACAGCCATCTCAGGCTGTCAAGTCTCCCGTTTTGGCCGGGAAACTACCGTATTTTACTTCTCTTTCCCGCCGTCCTCCCGTATTAGTATTTTCCCGTAAATCTCCCTTATATTATATAGTTGCTGGATAGTGTAGTGGTAAGATCGCCGCCTTTCACACGGGAGACCGGGGTCCGAATCCCGGTTGTGGCCAAAAATATATTTTATATATTTTATATATTTTATATATTTATATTTATATTTATATTATATTTTATATAATATATATATCATCATCCCCACATTCCGAGATTGGGTACCAAGCCCCATATATATTAGTAGGCTGAATACAAGAGCAGCTGACCTGAGAAATAAGAAATAAGCTAAGCTGGAAACAGATCAGCTGATCTACACCACAGCAACAGTGATCCTTGAGCTGGAGCCGGACCGTCTTTGAAGACTCCGTAAATCTCCGTATAATAATATATATCTACGGGAACGAGAAAGCAGAGAACAAGAACAAGATTTGTAAATGTAAGATTTGAAGGACCCGGCATGAAAAATAGAATAGTTCTCGTCATTAGTGAACATGTGTCTCGTCATTGTGTATCATGGACAGTAAGAGGGGGATCAATAGAGTGTTGTTATTATAACGTCTAAAAAGTATGATGGTCTGTCGATAAATCAATCAGATAAATAATGAAGTCGTTTTCCGCGAACACGCTGGAAAAGCCAGGGGCCGGACCGACTGTAGGGGGCGTGGCCAGAGACAGCCATCTCAGGCTGTCAAGTCTCCCGTTTTGGCCGGGAAACTACCGTATTTTACTTCTCTTTCCCGCCGTCCTCCCGTATTAGTATTTTCCCGTAAATCTCCCTTATATTATATAGTTGCTGGATAGTGTAGTGGTAAGATCGCCGCCTTTCACACGGGAGACCGGGGTTCGAATCCCGGTTGTGGCCAAAAATATATTTTATATATTTTATATATTTTATATATTTATATTTATATTTATATTATATTTTATATAATATATATATCATCATCCCCACATTCCGAGATTGGGTACCAAGCCCCATATATATTAGTAGGCTGAATACAAGAGCAGCTGACCTGAGAAATAAGAAATAAGCTAAGCTGGAAACCTGGACCCTCCGACCAAGAATGCGTGAAGTACCCTCAGAAGGTCTACTAGAAGATGTACGTAGAAGACTACTACAGATCAGCTGATCTACACCACAGCAACAGTGATCCTTGAGCTGGAGCCGG